>NW_020230590.1:0-207076 GCF_003227715.2 Harpegnathos saltator | reverse complement strand
GCCCGCGATCTGGCTCGTTGAGATCGCGCAATCGAACCAGCGAGATCGGCCGACCAGGCGCCAATGTTGCGTGCCAACGCCGATTGGATGCTCGTGCGCAAGCGAGCCACTCAGGACACCTCCGTCGGCTCGTTCAACTTTGCGTGTCGATGCAAGTATCCGCATCTCATGACAAACGCGAGCGGCCCGCTCTCGGCGTGCTCGCGCGACGTCGGTTGCGGCGACCACGGTCGCTTGGACGAGGCGTCTCGCGCGTCCGACGTCGATCGTTCGTGAACGGGCGATGCGAGTGCGAGGACGATGGATCTCCGAGCGCGACGACGTGATCGGTCCGTTCTGCCAGGAAGCCACCGTGGGCGAGTGGCCGAGTTTGCTGCCCGAGCCCAACTACGGCGACGACGGATTTCTCGATCTGTCGTCCGAGTTTGTGGACGCGGGTTTTCGCGCCGTGATTGAGCGCGAACGGCGCGACAGCGAGAACGCCGGTGCGACTGGCCGATCCGTGCCACCCGTGCCCGATAGTCGCCACGGACGACGGAAGCGCGTACTTTTGCGGCGACGAGTTCGGTATCGCGGAATCGAGCGACGGCGCGCCGACGATCGCTCGAGCGTACATCGGTGTGCGTCGAGAACGCGATTACTTGCGCGGCAACGGCGGTCAATTCCCGAACGCGTGTCTGCGCCTCTCGTCGGCTGAGGGGCTCGTGAGCGATCGGTTTCTCCTGCAATTCATGACCACGAGTCGGCGACCGCGCGTACCGGCAACGAGCGCGACGGTTTCGCATTGGAGATTGGCGTATTGTTCGGTCGGGCGATAGCCCAGCGATGGTTCGGCAACGCGAGCGACAGCTTCGACGAGTCGCCGAGTTATCGTCGATTCGCGCGCTCGCTCGTCGCACCGGAGAACGACCATCTGCGCGACCTGGCGACGATCTGGACGTTCAATCATCCGTCGATCGCGAAACATCGTCGCCTGGTGTGCGAATTTCTGCGATCGTTCTGGGGCGATGCGACGCACATCGATCTGGCGTTCGAATCGAGCACCTTGTACTCGCCGTATCCGTTTTATCGTGACGCGATGGCGTTCAACTATTACATATATTATTGGCGCGGCACCGAGCTACGAGCGATTCACGGTGAGGTGGATATGACGGCGTACCTGCGACTGAAAGCGGTCGCCTGTCCGGACGAGCGAGGTCTCGACGCGAACGATGTAGTTTTTGACGGTCCTCATGTTTACACGGACAAGGATACGGCGCACAATATGGCGAGAGCCATGTTACCGGTGTGTCTGATGGAACACAAGGAGGACGAGGAGCTTCGGGTGGCGTATCGACGACCGATGATCAATTGCGCGCATCCAAACGACACCGCCTGCGTAATGGTACGCGACGATCATTTGATCGTTTACGCGTCCATGCTGTGGTATCCTACGGACATGAGAATGTTGCGTTTCTGCGGCGAACGAGGAGCGTGCGTCGCTACTACTGCTACCACACGGCAGAATTGCGACTACAACGCTAGCGATAGCGTCGCGCGCCACGCTCGTCAAGGTTCGGTGGGTCATGAGGAAGGTGAATAAAATCATAAACAACGAACAAAAGTTTCTCTGTGCTACAAGCACAGTTTATTTTATTCCCCCTACAATGTGTCGGGAAAAAACAGCCGAATATGTCAACATCGAGATGAAAATTGACAGATTGTTCGACACGGCGCAATCAATCAATCACATTGCACGAGCAATCCAGACACTTTGCATACGACAGCAGCCACATGTCGCGAAATTGCTCGTTGTACCGAGCGACGATGCGATCGTTTGAGCGAGTGCTCTCGCTCGTGGGCCAATGCACGAAAACGCAATACGGACAGTGCTCGGCGTGCATCGCGTTCAGATCCTCGCGCGATCTCGCGATACCGACACCACGGTGAACAGACACGCGTGACATCGTACAATCAAGTCTCTCGCGCTCTCGAAATATCCTGGCCGATCGCTCCGTAACACGATGTTCGAATCGCACAGCGGCGACTCCTCGTCGCTAGAAGCGTGCTCCTCGCCGGTCGGCTCCTCGATCTCGTTGGCGCGGTCATCCTCGTTGATCACTACGGTTTCGGTATCACTGCTGCTGCTGCAATCGTCGTCATCCTCGCAGTTGTCGCGACAATCGGCTCCATAAACATCAATGTTGGCGTTTACGTCCTTAACGGTGGCGCGATCGTGCTGGTGCTGTGTGTCCATGCGCACTACGGCGAAACCATCCGTCGCGAGCGATTCGACAATTTCGCGCGAAGCCAATGCCCAGCCGGTATTCTTGTCCAGAAAACTGTCGAATCGCCGCGCAATGTCGCGATAGAAGAAATTTTCATGATCGTAGGCCGACCACATGCAATCGTATTGATACGCCACACACGCGCAGCGACAATACCTGGACAATCTGCAATTCGACGACAATGCGGTGGAGTGGCAAACTCGGCACTTTGTCCGACCGAAAGCAAGCGTCCGCCTCGAGCACTTGGAGTGGCAGCAGTGACTTATCACATCCTCGATCACGTGGTCGCACTTATGCCGCGGCGCGATTTGGTGACACAAGCGCATAAAGACACGCGCCGAGTACTTGAAACTGAGCGACGATACACCAGCGTCGCTTCGCACTCTCCACGCCAAACGGTACCTGGGTATGGCGCATCGAGCGGCGGCACCGGTCACCGATCGTACCGTGTTTGCGTTCGGTGTCGCCGTGTGATCGCGAGCCAACAGAATCAAAACGACGAAGAGCTCAGCCTGCTCGTGCTCGTCATCGTTAGCGTTGCTCGGATGGCTCAATCGGAACATTGTGAATTCACGGTACACCATGGTCTCGTGATCCTCGTTGTCGCAAAGTCGCCGCGGGTAGAACGCTATCGCGTCCGCCAGATAGGCGTCATTCCGTACGCTCGGTATATGTCGCGTTGACGCATTAGTTCTCCGTTCTCCATATGAATCTCCCACGAGAGATGCGCGATCGATCGTCCCTCGTACGGCAGCATCCACGATGGATACGACGTGCCAAATTCCGCGACTTTGAACCTCGGCGGCATGATCGAACAACTGCGAGATGCGGTGTAGTATCGACAACGGTTTCGCGCCGAGTGCGATCTAAACTCTGACGAGCCAGCGAGATATACGTGCAACGTTGCTGGCGCGAACAATGACGAACCGTCGCGCGCATCGTTTACCGCGAACAATGATGAACCGTCGCGAGCATCGTTTACCGCGAGCACTGACGAACCGTCGCGCGCATCGGTTACCGCGAACAATGACGAATAGCAACAAACAAGATCATATCGTATACCGCACGTATATTGACTCTTCCGCTTGAGTGACCGCATTCGAGACGATTGAGCAAACACTGCACCAAATGTTTTCTTGTCTTATCGCTCGCGCACAACGGTGCGATAATGAAAAATCTAGATTGGTGAATTTCGATCGATCTCGTTCGAACGATCGAGTCGCTCGTAGTAACAACCAGAATCACTGTCCTCGTGATAATAGTTATCGGCCGCTATCTCGTCGTCGTCATCGCGCGGCGGCAACTGTGGATCGCGCCACTGCCCCACAACCTCGTCGTCGTCGTCGCGTAAAAATGACACTTGGCGGCGTTGATCACGTCGATCGAATACTCGTCGCAGAACAATGGCAATAACGCCATCAACCAGTACACCACACGATCAAACAGATGATGTTTCACGGTGGCTCGCGACGTCGAATCGTCGTCGCGACGATCGTCACACGACGTGACGGCGTTTGAACCCGCCGCGTCGGGAACGGCGTCGTGGCGCGTCGACGCTCGAGGATTCGATCTGTTGACGCGCCGACTTTGTTGGGACCGTCGTTCTACGGTGAACGCGTTAGTCAGTACAAACAGTAGTTCCAGAGTGACCTCGGGATCGATCAGCGAAGAGACGCAGTTTCGATCGGAATCTGCTTTTCCTCATCGCAGCAGCACGCGTAGATTCGACCATGGGGATCCGCGCGATTCGTGCTCCTCGCAGCAGTAACGTCGCGCCGTCGGCAACTCGGACTCGAGGTATCGCTTGAGATCGCTCGGCGAGGGCGGCGGCGCGCCGATCTGCATGTAGAGCCATAGACCGCATCATTGAGCGATATTGGACAGCGTGTCGTAGACGGTACGTCGGCCGAGTCGCAGCCGACAGCAATATCGACACTCGTTTCGCGTCGACGCGCGACGCGGCGCGACTTCCTCGCGTCGATGCGACGACGGTGCGGCAGAGTCCTCTCCGCCGCCGCGTCGACAGTCGGAGGAAGCCAGCGGCGCGTCTCGCATGTTTCAGACTTTTTTTCTTGGCGCGCTATGGAAACGACTAGGTCGCTCCGATGGACAGAGCGTGGCAGTTGATCACGCCGCGCAGTTGGCGTTCGCGTTGAAATCTCGACAATACCACGTACAACGCCTTCTCGTTCATACCGTAGGCGTCCACGTAGCAATGCGGAAACGACGTTTCGTCCAGCGTTAAACCTTGCACCTGATACACCGTTGTGGCGGCGTCCATCACGAACGCAAACATGCTGAAATTGTAATCCCAACGATCGTCGTCGTCGCGACGAGTCCACTTGCTACCGTACTCGTAGGGCTTTACGAGCGTGCGACGCATACGACATAGTGTGCCGTTCTCCGTCTCGATCACGACCGAGTCGCCGGACTCGATCTCGCGCACGATCACGCGCGAGACCACCTGAACGGGCCAATTGGCGCCAGAGTGAATCATGCGATAACGCATACCGCACAATACAAAGTGCTTGTTCGCGTACGGATCGTCCGTCAGTCGTTGTCGAACGGCAACGTCGTCGGTCTCACATGGACGACCGTTGTTGCGGACACGCTCGAATGCCACGACGTTGCGTCGATAGTGCAGGCAGCAACGACCGCTGCGCGTGTAATCGCAGCGATTGGAGGCGTCACCACCGCGACCGCCGCACAACGGGCAATTGCACCAGACGATGTAGCCGATCGCCCAATTGGCATAGTTTACTCGTTCGTTCGACGCGATAATCACGTGCGGCAATTGAGCAAAGTCAGCGTCTGTGCTGCAATTAGCCATGGTGCGCATGGATCATACAAACGAGCGCATGTCGACCTGCTTGACTCGCGGTAGTCCGTAAAGTGCCTGAAGAACCGCATTCTCGTGGCCGCCGGTGCGAGCAGTGAAACAAGCGAGTCGGCGCAGCAATCGCGGATCCATGGCTCGCACGTTCTCGTACATGAAACAGATATCGTCGTAGCCTAGCATGATGCGCACCGCCTGATCCTCCACTTCGCCTGTGGGCGGCTGTTGATTGCAATCGCCCACTATAAGCGCAATTCGACCGCTCAGCGCCACGTTCAGCAGCTCGGCCAGCGAACCCTCGACGAGCGAGTACTCGTCCACAAAGACCAATTCGCGGCTGGTCGCGGCGACGTCGCGCGCCGTTCTCGATAGACGTCGAGAGAGTTCGGCTCGACCGGCGGCGCTGCGCCGCGCTCCCAACCACGCGTGCAGATTACATTGCACAAATTCATCAGCCAGGCGTCGATGGTGCGCGCGTGCAGATTGTCACGACCGGCGAATCGTCGAACCGTAACGTCGATGAAATTGCGCTTCTTCACGAGGTACAGCACGCTGGCGAATCGATCGAGCATCAGACCCAGCAGAAACGTCTTGCCGGAACCAGCCATGCCGTCGATCACCACGCGTCTATTGGGCGCGGCGGTGGATCCTCGCGCGGACCAGATGCGCTCGATGGTGCTCACGACGCGACGCTGCTCGAGGGTCATCGAGTCGAGTATCACGGCTGCCGCGTTCTCGCTGCCGCACCGTGTCGCGCTCGATACCCCGCCGATCGTCGTCACGATCGATGTGCCGTAATGACGCGCACTACTGCGACGATCTTTACGCGCAAACTCGTCCCGCTCGCTTCTCGTCACCAGAATCTGACGCGAAGACATGCGAAATCGTTCGTTCACCGCGATACTGCGGCCGTCGGTGAAACGAAACGCGTCGATCGGACGATCGGATTCGGCAAAGTCTGTCCACGTCCAACGTGGAGGAATCGTTCTCTTGGACGCTACCGTGCGGCGTCGTTTCGTCGGAGGGGCCGAATCGTCGACTCGCCCGGCGTCGAGCCGCCGATCCTCCGTCTCGACGAAACCGTTGTTGTCATTTGTCTCTTCTCGAATGTGAACGTTGCGCACATCGTCCCACCACCAACGACGCTCGGGCTTGTCCGCATAAACACGCACCACTCCGCGACTCGACAACCACTCGAAATTCACAGAATCGAGCGGACAATCGCGCGGACTCGAGCTCATCAGACCGAACCAGCGAAAGAACAAACGCACCGCCGATCGAACAGAGCAATTGCGCGCGGCAACGGCGTCCTGCTCGTCGTCGAAACATGGCTCGATCGCGATCAATTCGCCAGCGTTGTCGTCCGAATTGGCGCGTAGTTGCGACATCTCGTCGTATTGTCGCCACTTTTCGAGCAGCCACGCTGTCGCAACGGGTTCGTCCCTCATCATTTTCACCGCGGGTTCGCCAGTCGACAATTTCGCGATTTTGCAGCGTCCGATTCGCACGTGCGACGCTATAACGAGCGATTCGACCGATGATGACTTTCGGATCATCGATACGCGCACAATCGTCTCGTTGGCGTCGCGCTGTTGCTCCTCGCGCAGTTGCTGCGCCAATGTAGCCACCAAGTTGTTTAGACGATTCAAACTCGACAGTTCAATGTCGCAAAACCCGCGCATGTCGAGCGCCGCCGTCTCGACAATAGGCGATCGCTCGTCGCCTTTCGCGACTCGTTTGTCCGAATCCAGCCGCGACATTTTTGCCGCCCGACCGACGTATTGCCGAGTCGCAAACAAGTTACGCCTCGAGCTATCCGAGTCCTTTGGCTTCGAACGCGCGAGAAGAACAAACGAATCCTCGTTGATAAATCAGATTTGTATACGCTGTGCGAGGAAAGGCCGATGTCTGGAGATGGAATAAATCGAGCGTGAAAAAAATAATAATTTTTTATTCAATCGACCCTCGTTGAACAAAACGAAACAAATCTCCAACAGGACAGCGGTATCAGATGTGTTAGCCAGTAAATCAGATTCGCGTCATGGTCCAACGGTACAGTCACAGGAGATGCAAAATTATGAGTGCGCACTCGATCGATCACTTGAGACAGCACACTCAACGTGATCTCCATGGCCGTTATAGAGGTTCCGCGTCGTCGATCGGCCAAGGTGCTATCAGATCAACGGAGAAGGTCCGAGACTCCGGACAAAAGGTGTTCATATGCTCTCGATGCACACCCTGTCGCTCCTCCGAAGTGGCACACAACAAATCGTCCAGTATCGCGAACTTTGCGTGTATCGGTGTTGGCACCGGCGCAACGCGACTCAAAAAGACACCACTATCGCTCCTCGATCGTCGCTGAATCCGCCATTGTCTCGCATTGTGCAATAATCGCGGCACGGTGTACTCGACTACGCGCGATATTGCACACAGCCAGCATCCGCGAGCGTCGTACTTTGTACGTTTGGTAGGATCGATGTAACCGTTCAACCATAGTCCGCCGGTCTCGAAATCTTCTTCGTCATACGCGTAATCTTGTTGCGGCCAGACATTCAGAGCGAATGAATCGCACAGCATCGGCATTATGCGAAACAACCAGTAAATTAACTGGCGTCAATGGCGATTCGACACATCAACAATCACCTCGTCGCACGATAATTCGCACGAAGAGCGTTCAGCAAACACGGTGCGCAACGCGGCCAATAATTCGTGCGTCAATATGCGCTCATCGCGGTAACGCTGAGCCATGTTCTGCTCCCCGTCATCATCATCAGTTCTCGTATCGTCATCATTGTGCGTTATTTTCGCAACCACGCACACGAACCGACAGCTCGACCACGGATACTTCAACTCGGCCTCCATGCGATTGCAATACACACCGCGAGTCCGCGCCAACATTTACGACATTAGCTCGATCACGTGATGCGGTGACCCGAACGATTTTTTATCCTCGTCATTCTCCAGGTAGCCGTTAGCCTCGGCAAAGATTTCCTGAACAATGTAACGACTTGCGCAATATGGACATTGCGATTCACGTTCCAGAAGTTGTTGGCGATACCGCAGAATAACCTCGGACGCGAACAGCGCGTCGTTGCGCGATTCAACGGCCATTATCGCGCAACTTTGGTAAGACTCGCTGCGACCGTTGAAAAAATACGCGATATATACGCACGGCGCTGAACATGAACGTGGAGAGGGAGTGCGAGCAAGCACGTTGAAGAACAAAAGAATCGTACTATCGGGCGCGAGTATTGTCGATAAGGACATCGCGTTTTTTCATCGCGAAATAAGCCGTTCGGAGCGAACGGCCATACTCGCGACAGACGCGACCCGATCGATTTCGCGCGCGTCGCAATCACTCAACGTACAACGTACACGATCAGTCG
Source organism: Harpegnathos saltator (assembly GCF_003227715.2). NCBI lineage: Eukaryota > Metazoa > Arthropoda > Insecta > Hymenoptera > Formicidae > Harpegnathos > Harpegnathos saltator. The sequence continues at coordinate 198,587 of NW_020230590.1, read as the reverse complement.
AATTGCTCTGTATAGCGATGACATGACTCGCTCTTACAAAAGTTTTTTTATCGAGTTTACGGTTTTTTATCAACGAATCGCACGACCTCTCAATCGGTAATAATCGTCGTCCTCACTGTCCGTGGTAACTGGTGGCGCGTCGGGCAAGGACGTGACGCGAAAGAGAACGTCTCTCGTCAATGGGGGCATTATACGCACAAGCCAGTACAAAACACTGGGCCAATGTTCGCACGGTGGCACAGTCACGACCCACTCGAACTTTCTCCTCTCGTGTTTTTGTCGCCCCGAAAATTCAAACACGTCGTCCAAAACTGACAAAATTACCTCCACGGTGTTTACGCCATTGTCCACACGGCACTCCGAGCGTACGAACGCGGCGTCGTCGGCTCGAGGTGACGACGTGACGATCAATCTGACAATGCCGTCGTATCGCATGAAATGCTCCTTGTCACCGTAGCGATATTTGGCCGCGTCGTTCGACAGCAAATCTCGCAATATCACGCTTCGCAGCAGTCTCGGTGACGGTTGCCACGGCTGAGCGACGACACCAAATTTTCGCATCTCGTGCCAACGCCGTATACCCGCGACAAAGTCCGGCAATGTATTCTCGCGAATGTACGCGAAGGAACATTGCGTGCATCTGTCGTGCAACGAGCCCGGTGTCTGTCGAGTTTCGACAACCACACCGTTCATCCAGCACGAGTATTCGTCGTGCTCCAAACGCAACTCGTCGCCGCCGCAACGTGGGTGCACCGGAACGGATTGCACATCGAGATCAAATGACTCGCACATCATGGGCATTATGCGCAATAGCCAAAACACGATCTCGCTCCAATGTTCGATCGACGCGTTCAACGTGACACGGTATTGCGACGTACGATCTTCGTTGATCAGCAAATAAGTCTGCTCGGTGAACAGTTCCGATAACATGGTCAATAGTTCGATGGAGACTGCGCAATTGCCAGATCGCGACGATGATTCTCGCGACGGTCGTCGGTCGTCGGTCGTCGCACCGTTGCGCTCGCTCTCGTACTCTTCGTAATTGTGCAGCACCGTGGTGCACAGAGTAATTTGTTGAAACGGTGCCCACGGGTAGACCAACGATTGTTCTCTGGTGTCGCAATAGTCTCGGGTATTTCGCAGCGCGCTCGAAACCAATTCCGCGACGTCGTCAGGATTGGCGAACACGTTCGAGAGCGAATTTTTCTCGTCGGATATGTACGCCTTGGAATCTCGCAACAGATTGACAATCAGATCTCGACGCGTGCAATACGGGCAAACGACCCGTAGCTTCGCTCGTTCGTTTCGATACTCGACCAAAACCGGCACCACGTTCGAAGACGACGGTTGCGAATCGAGCTGTTGTTGCTGCTGTCGCATAATGGTTCTCTTACATTTTATTCTGTAATGTGGAAACGCTGTAAATACAGGAAGATTGGGCGGGGATGTACACAATACGCGAATTGACACAATTATACAATTTGGCGTTTATTTTCTTTCGTTATACCGTGCGATTAACACCCTCCATCAGGCTCGATTACGCACACACGAAAAGAAAAACCTCCGCATAACGGCGGCAAGATTCGAGTCAACCAGTACATTAATAATTCAGGCGAGCTGTCTACTCGCGGGTCCATTGTGTAATCGAGGTCGCCATCGCTGAGCCAAGTATCGCATATCATGCTCAATACGTTCATAATATCGTTGGTAACAATGGTAGTGGTGCGATCATAGTCGTCGATCCGTCGCAGTGTGCCGAAAGCCCCGAAAAGTGGCCAAAATTAATTATGGCTGAACCAGGAAGGTTAGCCAAAAACTGATAATTGGAAATAGAACTGTAGCATGAGGAGTCATTTTTCTCGTAAAGAGAAAGTTGCAAAAATCAATGTTGCAATGAATTGTTATAAACAAATAACTAAATAATAACTGTAGAATAAAACTGATTGCGCTACTCGATTCTACGGGAAAAAATACGAAAGTAACATAATAGCGTAATAACTAAATAATATTGACATATTGTTTAAGTAAATAACACGTATATTTTTGTTTTTATATTTTTTTATTTTTGTTTATTTTATTTTTTTTTGTTTTTATATTTTTGTATTATTTTATGATATATAGTTATTTACCATGCAATAAAACTGTATCTTCCAAAGTTGGAGCTGCTAACAATTGAAGAACTTCTGTAGGAAAAGGATCAGCTTTTTTAACAGAAGTTTGTTTGAAGGACGAAATGACAGGGTCTGAGGAAAGCAAAAGTCTTAAATAAATCCTCGTTCATTGCGATTCTCGATATTTTTCGGGTATGATATTCTCTTATATCTCTACAATCCTTATTCCTAGTTTCTTGAGCTTCCTCAGAAAGAAGACCAATCGGTAAAATAGATGCTGATATTATGCTAGTCCCATGTACAAGTAATTTATGTACAGAAGCGGGTACCAGCTATACAAACGGACGTATAGTTGAGCTGTCTCATAACAATAGGTACCAAATTTATATACCAAATTTATATACGCGCTATACCCATTACCCATAAGGATTCCCATTTCTACCTAGGAGGAGATTTCTGTCACGGTAATGTTATAAAATAGTTTATATATATAAAAGCAAAGCAACAAAAAATGTTTATTTTATATAACCTTTAGCTTTTATATTTATAATTTTCATATTTATATTTTCTATTGTTATTTGTTTTTTATGTTCATATTTTTTATGTTGTTTATCAATTTATGATTTGTTTATTTTACGTTAAAAACTACAATTTTCCCCGTAAATGTTCACGGTAAACATTTTTTGTCATATACGTAACATATATGTTAAATGTTATGTAAGAGATGGTTCTGCTACATATATAAGCTTTGTTGCGTTTCAGATATGTAACAAAAGTCAGATATATAGCAGAAATATCTCTGTGTATAACATTAAACATATATTAAACATATATGTTACATATTCGACATAAAATGTTTACTAGGTTGTATTATTAAACAGTTGTTATCGCGTTCGAAATAAATAAAAGTTTAAAGTTTGTGGTTAATTGTTAGTTTGTTTGCCAACGTCATAAATTTAACTAGAGTAAATTATTTTGGTCGACAATTTAATTTTGATATGAATCGGTATTATCTACAACTGAGAGGATTTGACCGTAAGCGTATAAGTATGGACCGCTGCTCATAAAATTTATATCTTTGTAACCGCTGGATACCGCTGTTTCTACTTCTGTATAAACATTAATAAACATCCTACCTTTGTTTTGACAAAAGTACAACGTTGTGGCAGATCGTGAATTTTTGTATGCCACGAAATAGATGATATACAGTATATAAAATATAACTTCTTTATATTTAATTGTTATGTGATATATATAAGACTTTCTAATATTATTTTCCTTGTAAATGAAAGTAAACGGATCAGATATTAAACAGGAAAAGTCATTTTGATCGTGGAAACTTTTTCGAAGCAAAATCAGATATATCATTCTGAGGATTATAATCGTGCTATTTCTTACATCTCAATATATATAACTTTCATTCTACATATCTTTCATCCTACATATCGTTATACAGTCGAATTCCGACATATTTTAACTACAATTGATTAATTTGGACCTTCTCGAAAATATACTGTAAAGGAGAATCAGAAATTACGATTTTCATTTTTTTCTATTTTGGCCACGTTTAACGACTTTCGGCACACTGTGCGTCGCCACGATGCAAAGCGATCCGATCGAAATGGCATCCGAAACTGAAGCATACCTCTATTCAATAGACGAGGGACTTCACGAGTGCTATGCTCGTGAACATTGTCCTCGTGAAACACGGGAACCGTCAATTCCTGTGCAATAAATCGTTTCGCGTATATCGGTGTCAATCGTACCACTGACGAGGCAATGGTGCACTGTCGCAAATTACGTCAACGTTGTACATTTACGACCAATTCGGGTATCACCTGTTCCACAATGCGATTGATCGTACAATCGAAGCAAGGATAATGTTTATCGATTTCAATGTATCTTTCGAATTCATCATCATCCTCGTCACTGTCCACGTCAGGCTCCTCATTTGCATTCTCGTCGCTGTCCACATCGAGCACTTGATCGCTGCTGTCTTCGGGCGCATCTTCCATCCAGGAATGTTCGTCGGAAGCGTGAGGATTGCTCTTCAACACGAGTCTGCGAAACCATAACGGTCCTATGGATGACAATAAGTTATCGTCGTATGTGAAATTCATTACTGTCAAATAAAACCTATCGAACAACATTGGTATGATTGTAGCGATCCAGTAGAACAAATCGCACCAGTCGTCGCAAGGCTCGAGATAAATTCGACCGCTGTGATCAACCGAGCGAATTATAAGCAACAGAGAATCAATCACCAGTCGCGTCATTGCAAGATTGCGTCGTCTTTTTGCGATTCCGGCGCTATCGTTGCGACGTCTCTTGCGCTTCTTCGGCGACTCTTTCTTTTCCTCGTACACTGGAACATCCGTGAGAAATATGACATCTCTGAACGTATTTTTCTGTTCCTTACCGTTGCAAGACGATGTAGCGGCTGTTAAATGACCGAAAAGCGCCTTTCCTATCTAGCGCGGATGATTGACCGTCAAAATAGTCGGTATATCATCGCCCGGCTTACTCGCCGCAAATGTAATATTAATCTGTTGCAACACTTCGACCAGTATATCAGATACGACACGACATCGATCGTTATAGGGACAGTGCTCTCGTTCGGTATCCATGATGTCTCGTATGTTACAGTACGAAAGAAAGCGAAACACGCGCTATTTATTCAAACTTCAAGTACCCACGATACCAATGCGAAGATTGCATTATCTAATCGTTCAGTTGGATAATCTATCTCATCGCGATTTTTTTGCATCATTGCGATAATCGCACGTAACAAGGAGAGTAGGAAATGGGATTGATGAAAATAACAGATTATTCGCTCGATACACATCATTTTTAATCGACCAATTAACGCGCAGTTTTTTTTGGACACGTTACCACTTTCTTTTTTTTCGTATAACAGGTCTAGCGTAGATGGGGAGGTAAAATGTATATAATGAGGCGTTCCATCGCGCGGCCGGTACTATTGTACAGTACGTAGTACGGAGCAGTCAGAGGTACAATAGAACCAAGAACGCTACTACTCCGTACTAACGTACAGGGAACGTTACTCCTGTACATTTTTGCACAATCGCACAATCGCACATTCTCCAACAAAATTATTTTGCGCACAACTCATACGATCGATGCTGTTTCGCAATGCGCATTTTTCAAATTCGTCACACGAACATGACATCGCAACCGCGGACCGAATTCGCCGTACGTTTCATTCGTACAACCACTTGTACAACCACTCTCGGTAATCAGAGTATTTATCCAGTGATATGTTCACATGAAACCGAAAATCCTGACAGAGCGGTGGTAAGATTTGCGTTAACCAGTACATTACGGTCTCACACGATCCCTCGATTTGTGGTACAATTTGCGACTGACCCCTAGCCAATTCGGACAATACGCTCATAACGTTCTCAACGGACGAGTCATTGCGCTTGGACCCTATTCGACCTGACGAGCGACGATCCCAGCGCGATGTTACATAAATGTCAAAACTTTCCCAAATCAACCGATGCGCAAACGAATCGAAATTGTGTATTGGTTCGAACTGATGTAACACCGGTGCCATCATTCCACGTACGATGGCTCGTTTCACATGCGCAGGTGTGAAATGCGCGTACGACTCAACGGTACGGTGTTGCTGAATACGCCACCGTCGCGCACTCACAGCCAATTCGGGTATCACTCGCACCATGAGGCGATCGATCGTGCAATCGTAGCAAGGATAATGCGCATCGATGCGAACAGGCATTGGTTCGTTATCGCTCCGATAACTATGCGTTTCGTCCTCAATGGCTTCCTCCTCGTTCGAGTTCTCCACTACGGAAAGTTGATCGGTATCGCCAATATAGCGCGATACGAGCTTGTGGAACCACGCTGGGCTTTTGGACGACAGCGCGTCGAGTCCGTTGTCGATCTGCACTCGGATCGAAAAACAATCGCACATCATTGGCATAATTCGAGCGAGCCAATATACCATTTTGCGCCATTGATCTGACGGCGACATATCGTACCAGAACCACAACTTGTTATGATCGCACGAATCATCACCAAACAGTACGATCAAAGCCTCAATTATCGCGTCAATTCAAGATCCCGACGTAATCTTGTCACTTGATCGTCAGTGGTGGTTTCAATGTCCTTATCGTAACACGGAACAGATGGAAGAAATATAGCCTCTCGATAATTGTACCATGAGTATCGTCTCTCCTCTTCGAAACTGTTGCAATATGATGCAGCGACGTCAAGACGATTCGCCAAAACCTCCTCTATTCGACGCGGATGATGGAACGATAGAATCAACGGAACAGTGTCGCACGAACGAGTTGACGCGAGCACGATATCGATCTGTCGCGCCTCTCGATTTTGCGCGCGAAGTAACGTCGCACGCAATACGGACAATGCGCATTCACAGTATCGCTACGATCGCGCAAATATTTATTTGATTCGCACACCAAATGCGCTCGAAACGCGTCAGTGTTCTCGTCGATTCGGTGATACAAACTCGCTTTGTAAATAGAGCGAAACTCGTCCATGTCGAGAGCGAATAACGAGAACGACAAGCGCTCTCGCTATTTATCCGATTGAGTCACGGACGTGCTCGCGTAACCTAATCGCAAACAAGACGATCATCGCGCTAATGACCTAGGCGATTCACGGCGCAACGTTCGATTCGATATTCTTCAATAAAAATCAGACGTTCGCAATAATCTAACGTGACCGAAAGGGGCATCGCACAATACATTCACGTGAAATTCCAGTTTACGACAGAGCGGTGGTAGAATTTGCATCAACCAGTACATGACTGTCTCGGGTGAACCGTTGATTCGCGGTTTGATTCGTTGCGCCTGTCCAATAGCCAGTTCGGTCAATACGCTCATAATGTCATCAACGACTACATCGAATCGCCGCCGCCACGACGCAATGTGATCTGATCGCGAAATCATGTGAATCTCAAAATCGTCATGTTGGAAAATACGCGCAAGCGGCCGACGAGCGGTGTGTTTCTCCGCATAATGTTGATGCAACACGGGCTGCTCCGCTGCCATTTTTCGCACAATGACGCGTTTAATGTGCGCAGGTGTTAAATGAGGAACGAGCGTCGTCGCTGAACGATCCAACATCGAACACTCGCGGCTAACTCGGGTATCACTCGTGACATGATGCGATCTATCGCGCATTCGAAACACGGCTCATTTTTCACCTGCTCCGAGTCATCGCTGCTCCACGAACTATCATTATCATCGTCAGCTTTCGAAGATTCGTCCTCATCGGAGCTCGTATTCGTTGAAGAGCGACCGGCTACAATTTTACGAAACCACAACGGTCCTCCGAACAATTTATCGCTGGGGTCATATGCATCGTCCAGGGTCTCAATTCGTATGTATATGGTGAAACAATCGCACAACATTGGCATAATTCGCGCGAGCCAATATGCTATCTCGCGCCATTGGTCACAACGCGCCGACGTATAATAAATCCACTTCGGACACTTATAATGAACGCACGCATTGTCGTAGAATACGTTCCTCAGAGCATCGATCACCCGTATCGTTAATTCGAGATCGCGTCTCATCGTCGTCGCGATGAAACGTTCCCGAGCATCGTCGTCCTCGTCGTTGATGTCATTCGCGCGTTTCTCCTCGTAGTGCAAAATAAGTGGACGAAAATGAATCTCTCTATATTTGTGCCAAACGTGTCGTAGCTCCTCCTCAACGGTTTCGCAGTATGACGTGGTCACGGCCAGACGATCGGCCAAAGAGTCCCCTAGCCGGCGCGGATGATTGTACGACAAAATCGCGGGGACGCACTCGTCCGGTCGAATAGATTCGAGCGTAAAGTGAATCTGCTACCACGCCTCGTTCAATGTCCTGCGCACGAAATAAAGACGCACGCAATACGGACAATTTGCCGTCTCGATGAGCGCGCTGTTTCGCTCATCCCGAAGCTTCACGCACTCTAAATGCTGATCGTATATGACGATCTACGGCTACTCCGCGCACAATGTGCTCGAATCGCACGACCAAATGCTATTTATTTGAAAAAAATGGCCTCGCGTGCACGAGCACGTCACGCTCATTCGACCGGGACTTTGTCATCGCGGTTCACAGAGGCGTCTTTGTCGCTAGCGTGATCGCCGCGATTGCCGGTGTCAATGTCGATACATTGCCCGGCCAGCCAGTACTGATTGGTCAAACTGTCAAATACAAACTCGTAATCGCGATCCTTGTAACGCGTGACAAAATTCGATTTCAATTCGGACCACTCGTCCGGATATATAGTCATCTTCGGGCGTCCGTGATCCAACAGCATAACCGCGTTGTTCGTGTTCACAACTTCGATGCCTTTGGGATACACGTTGCGCAAGTCGTTACGTACATCGTCACCAGCGACGAAATCGTGTCGCAGCGTTCTCTTGCGACAGTCCCACACCATGTGAAAGGTGCCCACGCCGACAGATCGATCCATGTGATACGGCACTTCGGCGTGCAGTACGAAATCGGCGGCGCGTGCTTTCGTGATTTTCTGCCAGATATTGGCGGTGTGCCGCCGATAATTGCACAACACGTACTCGTCCATCCAAAATCGCCCGTAGGCCGGCCCGCCGGGTGAACTGTCCTGTGTCACGCGATCCCCGTAAATTATGTGTGGACAATTGTAAAAATGACGCAACATGCCAATGTGTCCGTACGCGAACACAAAGCCCGATCGCAAAACTTGCATATTGCGCCTAGGACCACATAGAAAAGAGGTGGTGGTGCTGGTGCGCGTCGGAATTCGACACCGAGCCGTTACCTCGGTGCTCTTGGTCGAGTCGGTGTAACGCTGATGAATGAAATCGACCTCGGGAAACGTGGCGGTGTACGTTTCGCCTTTGAAGAACACGCGCCGACACTGCACCCAATACTGCGCCATGTTGTCGTTGGTCTTGTCGGATTCGTAATACGAGATCCAGGGTACCTGATCGCGCATCGAGAGCGAGTAGTCGAGATCGTACATGCGCATAAACAAGCACGTTGGAATCACTTGGACGCCATATGTGCTATAGGGCACGGTAAATTGCGTGATGCGCTTATCGCGCGAATGAAACCCGATTCCGCCGTAACCGATGTTACGATGGCCCATGATCAATTGACACTTACGCCAATCGAGCAAGAAATTCCGCACCAGACCGACCAACGGCAGAGACGTTCGCGTCATTTCGGACAGATAGCCGTACGCCAGCACATTGGTGTGCGTGATGTACGTCGAATCGATGTACAATCCCTCGTCTTTGCGTCTCTCGACAACCGGAAACTTTATGTACTGAACCGCGTAACGATAACCTTCGTTCAATGCAGCTCGCAAAGAGTCACCGCGAAAATAATGCGCAGCCATCCACGGTAACGCCATGTAGAATTGGCGTTATCGCGTTTCATGCCCAACGAATGCTGCGGATCGGCGATGATCTTGAGCGTGAGATCGCACGCGAACTCGCGATCCTTGGCGTTTTGCGTAATCAGCATAAAGTAGAACAGCATCAGAGTGGACGAGATCGAAAACTCGTACCAATTCTTGCCCCACGGAAACACCCGATCGAATTTCCCGTCCATCGCTGCGGTATAACGATACACGAAATCGCGCATAACTTCCACGATTCGCGGTCGGCGCGCTTTAGAATTTACGCTCAGATAATGACCCGCGAGCTTCACGAGCCAGTTGCACGTCACCGAGCGCCACATGATCCACGTTCCAATCTGGGTGCACGGTGGTACTGGCCACCGGTGATACCGTGTAACGATCTTTGTCACTGGGATCAACGCTTACCACGGATACTATTTCGAGCGCGCGATCCATGTCGACACGTTTCTCTTGCAACCTGACGGCTCAACGACGCAGTAAAGCTCGTTGAATCTGTAATAATAATCGCACATGTCGTAAAACAGCACATTGTCCGACTCGTGCACTCCGATACCGCAGTCGGCACCAGACCGCGACAATACAAACCGAACAACGCCACCGATGACGCCAGTACCATCAACGCCAATGAGATCATTGTGAGGCGCTTGTTTTTTTTCCCGGATGTACAAATCGACTCAACGACAAGACAAAAAATGCAACACCTTTCACGAAGCAAAATATTGCAAAGAAAGAAAATAATATCCCTTACCTGTTATAAGTTGTTGAACAATCTAGGAACTGTTATCGCACAATTGCGCCTCGAGCACATTATGTACTCGACATTCAATCAACGTGCTATTGTGCGATCGTGTACAACATACGGGAAACGTTACTATTGCACAATCGTACGATCGCGCAATGCTCGGAGACGCTCGAGTCCGCGGCGCGATCGCACAGTCGAGCAGTTGTACAATAGTAACGTTCCCCTGTACGTAGTACGGAGCAGTAGCGTTCCTGGTCCTATAGTACCTCTGACTGCTCCGTACTGCGTACTGTACAATAGTACCGGCCGCGCGACGGAACGCCTCGTTATATACATTTTACCCCCTCCATACTGTACATTTGTACAAAAGTGGGAACTTTCAATTGACCAATAAATAACATTTAACACGTTCAGTCAGAGGTACAATAGGACCAAGAACGCTACTGCTCCGTACTACGTACAGGGGAACGTTACTATTGTACAACTGCTCGACTGTGCGATCGCGCCGCGGACTCGAGCGTCGAACGTTGAGCGAACGTCGAGCGTTGAGCGAAGTTACATAATCGCAATACGCTCGAACGTCTAGTCTGGAAGCGTCGATCGTATTGCGATTATATAACTTCGCTCGACATTCATTCAAACGCAATCGTGCAATTGTACGATCGTATACTACGTACAGAAACGTTACTACTCTCCGAGCATGTCGAACATTGTGCGATCGTGTACTACATACGGAAACCGTTACCGCACATATGCGCCGAATCGGCCGGTAACGGGACAAAGTGATCTAATCTCGACGGAGCATTGTTCAAAAATTCATTTATTCTTTTTTTCACAACGATACATTTTCCACATTTGTGTATTAACCTTGTACAGTTTCTAAATTGCCCATTCACGTGTCCGAGTCGAATGTACGGTCTCGCAAATTAATGGTACGGAGTGCGTCCTGACGTATTCACATGAAAAGAGAACCGTTGACAAAACTGCGGTAAAATTAGAGTCGACCAATACATCACAAGTTCGAAAGAACTGTCAATTCGCGGTTCGATCGTTCGCCCGCGCGCATAATCTAACGGATCGCTCAATTTCGCAGCTATTTCCGTCAGCACACTCAAAACGTCATCGACGAGCGACGACCGATCGTCGATTCGTCGCCAAGATGCAATGTGATCCGTACTCGATGTCATACAAATGTTAAAGTTATTCGTTCCACACAGACGAATTGGCGAATCCGCATCGTGTTCTCTGTCAGGCAAATGCGACACCGGATCAATCATTTCTCGTACGATGACTCGTTTCACGTGCGCTGGTGTCAAAGGTACGGACAAAGTACCGCGATATTGCAAAATACGACAACAACGGGCGCTCACAGCCAACTCGGGTATCGCCTGATTGATCAAACGATCAATTGTACAATCGAAACAGGGATAATCTCGGTTGATGGATATCTTCGCGTCGATGCTGTCCTCATCCCAATCGCTTTGATCGCTGCTAAACGGATCCTCGTGGTCGTCGTTCGTAGCATCGAACGAGGTGTCTGTGTACTCCGAGAGCCCATCATCGTCAATATCGCGATTATTGCGCGATACGAGTTCGCGAAACCACAGCGGTCCCCTGGACGATAATGAGTCGCCGGCACGATCGTCGCAATGCTCGTTGACAATTTTTATCGATATGGTGAAACATTCGCACAACATGGGCATGATTCGAGCTAGCCAATATACCATATCGCGCCATTGTTCGCAGGGTGACGTGTAGTAACAAGGAAACCGATTCTCATTCTCGTTTTCACATATACGAACCAAAGCTTTAATTACAGATCGAGTCAATTCCAGCTCGTCTCTTCTTCTCGTCGTTGTAGAGCGATTGTCATTGTCGTCGTCGATACGATACGAATCTTCGTAAAACGTGACGGATGGACAAAATATAATATTGCGATTCTTGCTCCATGGATATTTGCGTTTTTTTTCGATTGCGTTACAATAGAATGTTGCGGAAGCTGAACAATCGATTAGCACATCGCCAATTTGACGCGGATGATTGAGCGACATGATCACTGGAGCGGTCTCGTAGGAACGAGAAGCTCGAGCGCGATATCGATCTGTCTCGCAACATCGGGCAACGTATAGAGCACAAAGTAACGTCGTACGCAATACGGACAATTTGATTCCATTATTGAACAATAATGTAGCAACATGCTCGAGATTCACAAATCGTGCTATTTATTCTACATTGGAGCTAGTGAATAATCGTTGCACCAGTTCCACCATCATTTTATTTGATCGACCAATGAACGACATCTAGCACGTTCCCACTTTTGTACAAAAAAGTCCGTCATGGAGAGGGTAAAATGTATATAACGAGGTGTTCCGTTGCGCGGCCGGTACTATTGTACAGCACGTAGTACGGAGCAGTCAGAGGTACAATAGGACCGAGAACGCTACTGCTCCATACTACGTACAGGGGAACGTTACTACTGTACGTATGTTCATATGTACATTTGTACGTATGCTCATCTGTACGTATGTGCAACTATACGCTAACGTTTCGGAATCGAGCGACTCGAGTGGGTCGAACAAATCGAGCGCGCTCTTTCAACGTCAAACTGCGATGACGTCACCAGTTTCGGAGTCGAGCGATTCGAGTGAAAGATTCGCCAGCGAGACGTTTCAATGCGGTCGCAGACGATCCACCACGTTTACGTATTGATTGTACTCGCGCGAGAACGAATATTCCATACCGCAACAGGTCAATCGTTCCGGCATCTCGAGCATATTGTCCCGCGAAATGACGTATGCGTGTCGATTGGCATCTTCGGCGGAGAGCGCATAGTAGATGCAACCATTTTCCAGAAAACTCGAATATCGCATCACCTCTTGCGATTCGTTGAGAAACGCGTCCAATTGCATAGGATTGCACAGTAGACGAGTGTGCAACGCTTGGTCGTTAAAATCAGCGTAAGCGTAAACGGAAGCGCGAGTGCCCGCGGGGACTCGGCGCACGGTACCTTTGTCGAACGCTGCTGTATGAAAGGTAGCCGTACGGTCGGTACGATTACCGATCGTCACGTGCAAAAACGCACGATTGTGATTACGTTCGAGCATCACCTATTCTTCGATCAACAGACCGCGGAACATTTCGTAACGTTGTACCAACAAACCTATCGATTTGGTGGCCATAACAGTGCCGCTAGCACGCAACGGATACAACGTCATGAGATCGCCACCCTCGAGACGAGATCGACAATTGTTCAACACCCATTCTTCGGTCTCGTTGTCCAGTACGATGCAACCGGGCTGATAAACAACTTTGGACTCGCGCTTCGACAACTCGTGATCGCCCAGAAGCATAAACATACGTTGTTGCGCGTCGATGTGCATCTGCCGCAGATCGAATCGACCGCGACGATACGCGTAGAACGGCACGTGTTCTTTCATAGCTCGACACGAAAAAGCAAAACGTTGATTGTACATGCGCAACAAACCAATACTCGAAATAACCGCCAGTCCCACAGTGGTGCGCGGCCATAGCCAGTGGCTCGGTATAGCGGCGCCCGGTCCGAACAGACCGAAACACGCGTACTGCACCTGAGTGTGCACCAGTAGATGCAACGGAGCGAAATCGAACGAATCGGCCAATTGCGCGTCCAAACGAGCGTCCCAAGTTCGCAGGTTACGCGTGTACACGTATCTGTGCCACACGTTACCGTAAAACAGCACGACTCCCTGCAACAGTCTGCCGTGATCGCGCACACGCACTACCGCATCAATGGGTGGCGGTTCGTAATACAGCCACTGACGCATCACAGACCGCAATGTACCGTCACCAGCGACACGATCTCGCATACGTTGTCGCAGTAGCGCGTAATTAGCGTTTCGAGTCCATTCGCGATCACCGTCGGCCACCAACGTCAATATCCACGCATTGCACGATCGGTACGCTGTGATCGAGTCGACTTCGTTCTCGGTTCGTCTGATCGTGACGAAAGGTTCACGAGCAACGATACAGACGCACTCGCGCGCTGGATCGCGCACGCTACGATCCTGCACAAAGTATACGCATTGCGCGAAATGTACGGCCGCCGTGGTAACAAATATTCGCCAATCGATGGCATCGTCGATAGTGACGATCGACTCGTTATCGTCCGAGCGTTTGCGAAAGAACCGAAATCGTGATTTCAAATCGAATGCGCGCGCTTTGATACGTGCTGCCGCGATACGTGCAATCGTAGCGACCTCGGCGAGGAATCGTTTTGCGAAATCACGCAAGATCGAAAGGGCTCGGACGTACGAATCGATCTTGTCGCTCTCGTTATTCGATTCGGTGGCCACGTAACGCAAAATCTCGTGCTGAAAGGCGTACATCACGATGTATTCTCGCTCGGATGACAACCAATTGTCGTGGAGAACGGTACCTTTGCCGCGGTACGGAGCGTTCTCAGGGGACAATGCATAGTTGCTAAAGTCTTTCGGTGCAACGGTAAATGGCTCCAATCGCGTTATCGGATTCACATACGCATCATCGTTGTCCGAAATTGCATCGTTCCCCTCAGTGTCATTTGTAGCATCTTTCTTTCCGATCGAGTTGTCATTTTGCGCGACAATGATCGTTTTGCTCGCTAGCACGATCGGCGATTCCTCAGCACCGCTCAATATCGATACGATCGAGCTCTTATCGGTGAAACGCAACGGTATCAAGGCGTCGCGATGTTGATCGATTCGTGTGCACAATCGTGCCGATTCGGCTGTTTGACGACACGAACGTTTCGATTCAATGTCCTCTGCGATTGGCGAGCCCGAAGATATTGTCGAGTGCGCCAACGTATCGTCGCCGCCGCGATCTGGAAACGCTGTGGCTTCGTGGAGATCTCGATAGAATTGTCTCAGTCTGGCACGAGCATCTCTCTCCCGCTGGGCCGACCTACTGAACATTGTATAATGTACAATTATAAAACACAAAATAATAACAATTGCGACAAAAGTAACATAATGCCAACCGGTATTCATCGTTTATCGAGTACTGTGCAACTTGTAAAATGAAACATCAACACCCTATCCTTTTTACCTTATAACCTGAGCGGTCTGTGAATTCGATGTTCGGAGACGCTCGACTCCCGAGACGCGAGTTCACAGTTGAGCAATTGCACAAATGTACAGTAGTAACGTTCCCCTGTACGTAGTACGGAGTAGTAGCGTTCCTGGTCCAATTGTACCTCTGACTGCTCCGTACTACGTACTGTACAATAGTACCGGCCGCGCGACGGAACGCCTCGTTATATACATTATACCCCTTCCATACCGGGCCTTTTGTACAAAAGTGGGAGCGTGCTAAACGTCGTTTATTGGTCAATCTGTTTCTCAAGTACGGAGCAGGGGGTAATTGATACTTCGTTACAAGTTGACATTCGCACCGTAATGAAAAAATGGGTAAAACAAAATACTCGCAATATCTTTAGCAAATGGGTTTATTCGTATCTACACGTACGCATTGCACCGCCAGCGCGCAATGTCAGTCTTTATTGCGGATCACGGTCGAGGGCAATTTCGCTCGCTGTTGCGACAGCGGATCGTACTCTGCGTACTTGTCCGGCGGCGTGATCGGCTCGTATTGCGTCGCGCGTGACAACACCTCGGTGTACGACAACAACGGAAGCGTGACTCGAATCTCGCGGTCGTTGCCGCGCACGTTTGACGATGATGCCACGCGTTCAGCCACGAACGCCTCGTACGTGGTGCCCGAGCGTTCAAAGTAACGCTGCAGACGCAACGGCGCTATTATCGTGCGTTTGAAACTCGCAAAATCGCCCGGTACCCAGTAGCGACAGACGCGACGAATCTCCGAATTATGATCGACGACTCGACTTCCGCGCGTCGCATAATCCACCGAATCGTGCTGGAACGCGTCGAACAGACGCACCGTGGCCTCGCTCGTGCTGACGTAGCCCATAAACACGGCGGCGCACCGCCGGCGAAACGCATCGTCCAGATTGCTCAGCCGATTGGTCGTGAATATGCTAAACACTCCGTAGTTGTCCGTGCCGTCGTTCGGTTCGAAAATCGTGAGAAATCGCGTGAGAAGACTGTAGTGACGCTGGCGTTACTGCGACTCTTCCGACTCAGACCGTCACCTCGTCCAGCAGCAGCGTTGCGTCCGGTGACGCGAACGAGAGCGCGCATCTTTCGATACAACGCGTGCAAATTCTTTTCGGCCTCGCTGCGATACGCCGACAGTAAATTTTCCGCATTGACAAACGCTAGATCGAGACCGAGCGAGCGCGCAATCGCGCGCGCCGCTGCCGTCTTACCGGTGCCGGGCGGTCCATACAGAATCACATTGGCGCCCGCTCGTGCGCTCGCTCGTTTAGCGGCGGCACCGCCGTCGTCGTCACCGGCCGCGACGCTGCCGTTACTACCGTTGATGACAAAGTACGCGTTAAGCAATTGCGCGTGCTGATCCTCGTAACCGGGCAAATCGGTGAGCGACACGTTCAGACTCTCGTGCGCAATGTACTCGTACAGCCCGTCGGTGCGCGTACGCGGATCGTCGTCGTCCGCGAAATCATCATCCGCTGCGGCATCGCTGTCTCGCGCGTCGTCCAAACGGCGTCGCGCTCGTTCGATGTCGGCGTGAATGTTTCGTACGGTGCCGAGCGATACCGCCAAGTCGGCGAAACCGCTCAATTGCATAGATCGCAACGACAGCGCTTGCATAAATCGAGCGACCACTTCGCTGCGCAGAAATTGTCGATCCGTCTGATCGACGATGAAGCGGTCGTAGCGCGCGGCGTATTGCGCCACCAGTGTACCGAGGGCTACATGTCTGTCAGCAGCTGCCCCGTTATCCGTGCATTCCAGCTCGAGTATCAGTCGGGCCTCCCGATTGTACGCGCGCACAAAATCTTCGGTTGCGCGATTGTACGCCGAGGTCGCCACACTTTCGGTGGAATCGGCGGCGACATCCTGCGACGTCATCCAGGCAGCGAAGGAACCACCGCGCGCTAACGGCGCGGCGCGATCGGTGTGACCACGAGAGCGCGATTATTTCCCAGCGGGAAACAACATGGTCGCCACCTGAGCCGACACTACGGACTTACTGATCTTGTCGGCGATTACAGCCACACCGATGCGCAGCGTTTCGAAAGTTTTGCCGTTGAACAGCTGGTTCAGACGCTCGTTACTCTGCACCTTTGTCTGACCGACAAAGTACACGAGCGTTACGATGAGCGCTATAATCACCAGTACGCACAGAGTAGTGCTCGCGCCCATGTCGCGACGACGGTCGACCGCGAGCGGTGCTTCCTCTCGATCGAAGAATAGAACGACAGTCGATACTGCGCGTGAAATAAAACTTGGTCGATTAGCGAGCAGCAGCGTCTTACCTTTTTGAGCGTTCGGATGCGAGTCGCTGGTTCCTATTTGACGATCGCTAGATGTGCACGGGGAATCACTCGGGCCCCGCTGGACACAAAACGGGGAACCGCTCAAGGATTACAGAGTGTTCCCCGAATTCGTCAAAATGATCAAAATAACCGTATTTTTTGTCATTTTGGCGATTTTCGGGAATCACTCGGGATCCATGGCGCGGCACTCATTTAGCACGATCACGCGTAAAAATAGGATCCACTCGAGTGGCGCAATCAGCACCGAATAGGATCCACACGTACCTCGAAATAGGATCCACCGCGAGGCGAAATGGGATCCACTCGAATCCACGCACGCGAGACCGGTCGCTGTAGATCGAAGCGCGAGACACATCTGCTCGATCGAGGCGCGAGATTATTTTGGAATTCTCGACAGCATGTCGAGCAGATCGCGCTCGCTCGGCGGTGAGGAATGTTGCGATGGTGCGAGCGTGCAGCACACTGCTGCGCGCATCGCCACTCGAATGCTCGACGGTGCTTTCTCGGTCCGTGACACCCACACGGCCTGAGCCTCGACGTAGCCGGCGATCGCAGAGTTTTCGGCGTGACGATCGCGATAGGAATCCTCGCGAACGATTCCGGCGTTGTTCTCGAACGTGACAGCGTCGAGCCACAGCGCGATCGAGCCGTCGAGATCGAGGCAGGGCACGCTGCCGCTCCTTGCGTCGCTCGAGGAAGCGGGCGGGTCCTCTGACCGGTCCCAATTGCGCGTCGACAATGTCGCTGAGCGCGACGATCGAGGTCGCGCAATTGCGAGGTTGTCGCGCCACGCGAATCATCGTGTCGTACGCGTCACGTCCCAGATCCATCAATCAATCGTCACTCTCCTTTGCTCGACGGCTCGCGACGCGATCCCGTCGCGTCGGCGTTGCGGTTTCGCGCAACAGCGCGTCGATCACGCAGTCGCACCACGACGCGTACCGACGAGTCAGTTCAACATACGATCGAGCTCGGGACGCGAACAGATCTCGTGCGCGCATCAACATGTCGCGTTTGTCTCGCAGCGCGATCGTCTCTTTCAGCGCGGACACGAATTCGTGATTTCGCAATCGCTTCAGAGCGTCGCATCGCGCCACCATGGCGTGTAGATCCGTCGCCAGCGACACGAGCGAGTCGTTGTCGCCGCGCGTTCCGGTGTCGTGGTCGGTGATGACGTTTCCGTCGACCAGCAACAGCAGAGCCGCGCCGATCGAGCATTGCGCCAACGCGTCGCTCAGCGCGGGCTCGACGCGCGACGACGCGTCGAGATCCGCGCAGCATGATGATGACGTCATCATGTCTAGTGCGCGCATCGCACGTCTGACCGGAGCGATCGCCGCGTCGCGTTCCGTCGTAACGCGTTGCAATGTCGCTCACAGCTCGGCCAACGAACGCGCTCGCTCGCGCTCCTTCGAGGCTAACGCACCGCGCATTCCGTCCATTATCTCGTTTAGCACCAGAGCGACTTGGCCAAAGACGCGCTCGCGCTCCAGTTGAGCGCGCGCAGTCAACGCCTCGTTGGTACGGCGCAGCTCTAGCACGCGATTGAGCGCGAGCGCAATCTCGCAATCTTCGGTCTCAATGGCGGCGTGCAGTCGCGCGAGCTTGTAGCGCAGCTCGTCGCGCTCGGCTCGCGCTCGTTCGACTCGGTCGAGCAGTCGAGCGAATTTTTCGCGAAACAGGTCGCGCGTCGCGCGATCTTCGCGCAAAGTACGAGCGCGCGATACAGCGCGTCAGACAGATTCGCGCGTCGTATTCGCAACAAACTTGCGACCGTAATATCGCAAAGTTGCTCGCGGTCGGTGTCGTCCCGGTTGAAAGGCCAGTGGAGCCGCCGCGACTATCCTTCTCCAGTTCGTCGCATCGTTCGGTCGCGGTGAGCAATTGTAGCCAAACGTTGGGTTCGTGACAGCAGGAAGAAGCGTAGCGACGTCCGTCCATCGAGGAGCATTCACCGCCGAGATTCACCGCTGTCGTCGCGTCGTTCAGCATGAGGCGCATGCGCGTACAGAGTTTGGCGCCGTCTCCTCTCGCGGACAATCGAAATCGTCGATCCAGGCGAATTCGTCGTGCCGCGAAAGCGGGCGAGGAACGGCACAGTTGGCGCAGTCGACGCGCCAATTTTGACGTTGGATCGTCGAGATCGCGCGAGCGTTGCTCGTCGAGATCGCGATGCGACATGACGCGACACAGACGTCGCACGAACGCGGAACCGCGCAGACGGGCGAGCGTGCGGATGGTGTCGTCATTGTTGCCGCTGTCGTTGACCAGTACCGTATCAGTTTCGTCTTTGTCGCGCGATCGACGAGCGCTTTCCGCGATTGCACTCTCCGCAGTAGCAGCTGCGGCATTTTCGTTCGTCTCTACGGCGCCGTAGCGCGATTCACGAGCTCGCTCCGTGATTGTATTCTCCGTAGCAGCGGCCGCAACATCATCGTTGGTCTCTGCATTGTCGTCGCGCCATGGCGCCTCAGCCTTCGCGATACGATCCGCAGCTCGGATTGGAACCCTGCTCCAAATGTCGGCGAGCTGCGATTCCACAGTTCTTCGGGCAATGACGCGCTAGCGCGTGCTTTCATGGCGACGGGAGCGCACTCGTCGCGTCGCAATTGCACTCTCTTGCGACTCGCGATCCGGTCGTCCTTTCGTCGCGCGTTATCGCCGGAGAACGCGTCGATAGTCCGATCGATCGCTTGAACGGTCGCGCGATCCAGCGCCTGTCGTCGCGCGACGAGCAAACGCTGCGAGCGCAGATGCACGCGTCGATCGTACACGCCGTAACAGTCGAGAGCGCGCGACACGTTTCGCGGCAATCCGGCGTACGGATTGTTCAGACCGTACTCGAACTCGCTGGCTTTGACGAGCGCGGAGCTCGACATACCGTTCTCCAGAAAACTATCGTACGTGAGCTTACACATGCGCATCGGATTCTCACCGTCGCGCCTCACGCTGTAAATGAAATTATTGTGCGCCGAATCGTCGCTCGCGAAGAAGTAACCGTAACCGCCGCTGCCAACGTACATACCGGTGCGACGGGAGAACACGTATCGACACGCGTCCTGCTGCTCGAGCAATTGTCCGCACACGAACCTACCGAGCAGACTATATATCGACGATACCAGATCCACGCGCTCGCCACGATCGGTGACGAGATCGCTCAGATCGGCGTAATGAGCCACGCTTTTCTGACCGAAGGAAGTTTGCAGTTTGACGGTTTGTCGCGTGCCGATGGCGCGCAGAATCACGCGCGCGTACTTGGCGCGAATCTCCACCGAGGCTTCGCGGATCGGATCGTCGGTGTATATGAACGACTCGCGATACGACGACTCCTCACCGTTACCGGTCGCGCAGGCGGCGTCTTCGCGCGAATGAACCTTGGCCGACGCGGGACTCTGCATCCCGCAGTCGTCGAAAGCGCGCTGCAGATACGACCCGTGCCACGTCACGTACAGATCGTACGTTCGTTCCAGCATGACGCAACGCGCACCATCGCGCTTCGCGTTCGCTGCCGCGTCAACGCGTCTGGGCGTGCGCTGAGTCACATGCACTCCGCCGCTCGACGCGTTGAAGAACCGCAACGGCTCACTGTCGGTCGTAGCGAATCCGTGATCATCAATGTGTCGATGCCGCTGCTGCTGCTCGTCGTATAACGGCACAAGAGTGCGAAACGTGCCGACGTGCACGCGCACACCCAGATCGTGCATATACTCGAGAGTCATGCGAGACAAAAACGTGACCGAAAGAGCGCACAACAAGCCGACCCGACGGCAAAGAGTGGTGTCCGCGATGATGCGTGTCTGCTCGTTCAGCACGTAACCGTCCTCGCAGTTGAGCATGTTTACGTCTCCGAAGGCAAAAAACAGGCGAATGGCGTTGCGCGGTGTCAGACGTTCGTGAGATCCGTCGCGCGATCGAGCCGGCGGAAGCGCACGGTCGTCGATGAACCGAAGACGCGTCGATTTGCCGTTCTGGTCGAAATCGCGCCACGCCAGATCGATGCAGGCGTTGAGCTCGCACCGAATCACCGACGTGGACGCGCGATCTTCGCGCCGATTCACCATCGTCGCGACGATCGTGCGCAGCTCCAGGGCACGTTTGTGCGCGTTGATAGCGACAATGAGTTTGCTAATATCCGTGGCGCGCGGAAACGCCGCTATCGAGAGCAGACTGTGACACGCCACTTCGTGCAATTTGGGCCGCTTTAGCGTCGAGTCGTCTCGATCGTGTCCGGTCGCACTGTCGCGGCGCGACGACGCTTCGTAGAGCGCCAGCTAGTGACAACTGCACCAGATGTGAGCTCGCCAGCGAGGCAGCGCCGTAGCGATCGCCGCGTCGGCGTCGATGTAGCGTGACCAGCGCCGCTGGCGAGATCGCTCGGTGCGGCGATTCCGATCGCGAAATCGCATCTCCAGACCGTCGAGCGGATAGTAATCGCGACAATCGCGACAATACGTCGCCGCTGCCTCGCTGTTGGCGGCGTTTTCTGCGATCGATTCGTTCGCGCCGTCGCGATCGACGACCACGTACACCGAACAGGTCGGCACGCCGTTGGTCAGTCGCACATTGACAAAGTACTCGGCTCGCTCGGCGATTGACGCCGCCGGTGACGCGTTCGGTGATCTCAGACGCGTGACCACGGCACCGGGTTCCAATCGCTTGATCGAGAGGAACACAGACCAGAAACGCCACGTGGTGAACGCCGTTGCATCGTCGTCGTCATCGTCGATGCGGACTCGAGCAAACGACACCGTATCCACGGCGACACGCAGCACCGGGATCTCATTGATCGCGATGATGATGCCGATAGAGTCGGCGCGGGCGGACCGACTCGACTGCTCTATCGACTGCGCGATTCGCGCAGTCTCGTAAAAATCGCGATATTCGGTCGGTCGCCGCGGTCACGTCGCACATGAACGAATCGCGCATACCGTGCGATTCATAACGCGACCCGCGTTACCAATGTTATCGACGTTGAAGTAGTTGAAGAAACGCGGAAACCCGTTCGGCATCTTCAAACACGACATGGCGTTCAGATTGACTACGCGCATTCGCTTCACCAGCTCGTGATCGTATTCGGCGTCGGCGTTGATCTTGGTGCAGAGAAACTGCTCCTCGGTCTTGGCATGATCCACAGTCACGTCGATCGCGCGATATTGCAAACAACGATGCGATCGCGCCCCGTCGTTCGCGGCGCCGATGACAACGCGCGACGCAACCGCGAGCTCCGACGGTGAAACGACAACGGCGCGATGATCGATGCGGCCACCGTGCGCCACCACGCTCGACGACGATCGATCGCTGCGCATCTCGCTCTTCATACGGCGCTTCATGACCTCGCACCAGTCGCGACGAATGTGCGTGCGTCGACTGATGAACGGTAGTAAATTAGCCCGATGTGACATGGCCGCGTAGTGCGCCACTCAGGTCTGCCATCGCGGTAATGCGAATCTCGCGGTTGTTCCCTCATCGGCGTCCGCGTCATCGGATGTCGCGAGTGTCGTGTCGAGCGATCGCGCGAGATCGGTTAACAGCGCCGAGTACAGCGCCGGTGTGTTCGACACGCGTTTGTTGTCTATATGATCGATCTCGCTCATGAGTTGCGGCACCTTGTTCGTTTGCCGCTGCTGCTGGTCGTCGGCGTCGTGCCTCGGCGACGGCGCATCCGTATCTTCGAGACCCACGCCGCACAGCATGTATTCTCGACAACACTGGAAGAAATCATTCGGCGACATGGCGCAATCGTCGTTGTCGGCACCGCCGTTCAAATCTCGAAGAAATGTTTCGATGATTTCGCGCGTCGTCGACGTCACGCCGATCGACGAGACCGCATCTACTCCGGTCTTGTCGATCAGCGTGACCTCCCACCGATACTTATCGCGAATGCGCAGGGCGCCGTTCGACGCGAGAAACAGCATGTTGCTTTTGCCGGTACGATCGTACACGTACATGCGCACCACCGCGCCGATCGTCGCGTTGGTGTGACGTCGATAGCGATGACACTGACGCGAGTCAGTGTGTGTATGAAACTGTTAAACACCCAGAATCGCGCGAACGCGTAGATCTGACCCATGTGCGACAGATCGTGTCGCGCAAACTCGCTGTGGGCGATCGCGAGATCGCGGTCGCCGTAGCGCAAACGCACGTCCAGCTCGGTGCCGATGACCAACGGCAAGAAGTTGCACACGAGCACCGTCGTCTCGCGGTCGCGCGATCGCACAGTCACATATGCCATGTATCTACCGGTGCGCAGGAACCGGGGCAATTGACGAGCTCGCAATCCGAGCGGGGTCGTGATCGCGGACTCATCGCGACCGGTCGCCTCCGTCCACGCGTCTTCGCAGACGGTGCACTCGTACGAGCGATACAACGCGTTCCACTGGGCCAGCGCGTAACGCGTCTGCGGGTACGAATCATGCAGGTAGGCCAGATATTCGAGCGTTGACAGCGCGCCGGGTGGCGCTTTCTCAATGGGTGGTTTCTTCTCGGCCATTCGCGCAGGATGACCGCACGTGAAATGTTGTTGCGACAGCGCGCACTCGCAATTATCCTCGACGATGTCGCAAACGCGGAATACCGTAACGATCGCACGCTTTGTCGCACAGCGCGAACAAATCGTCGAGCCAATGCTCGGGTGACGAGTAATTGCTGCGGATCGCTAAATCGGACGTCTCCGGATCGGCCGCTGCGGCGCCGTCGCTAGCGGTCTCCGCCTCGCGATGACCACGATCGCCGCGACGCGTGCCGTATTGCGCGCATATCAATCGATGCGGCGCGATGGACGAGTGAAACAGCGCGTGGTACACTCCGGCCGTTTTGGGAGGAAACGCGCAATCGTGCGCTCGATTGGACGCGCGATCGTTGGACGAGACGGTGCGCGTTATTCCGCCGTACGAACAGCCCAGGTACACGGCCAATATGAGAACGCGCACAGCGTACAGCGTACACGTACGAGGCGGAATCGCCCACGTCGACGAGACCGCTCGCGCCGATCACGCGGCACGTATCGTCATCGACCACCTCGTCGTCGAAATCGTCGCAGTCGCTGGCGGTGAACGCGATCCGTCGCCGTCGCGATGTCGCTATCGGGTTGTCGCTGAGTCGCGATCGGATCGCCGCCTTGTTGCTGAACCACAGATTCCACACGCTGCGTCTCACCGGATACATACCGATGGCGCGATGAACATCGCCGCACCAATCCAACACGGATATTAGCAGCGACCAGGCCTCGACCGGCGACTCGAATCGATGATCCAATAATTTTTCGCCGTGCAGGAGCGATGTTTCGGCAAAATCGACGCGATCGGCGGCACTGCCACCGCACGACAGTTCGATATCGCTGAGCCACTCGGGGCGCGCTAACCGACACTCGGCGGTTGGACGCTCGAGCATCAGCGACATGGACATTGACGCCGACGAGGCGTCGTCTCGATCGTTGTCGCTCGTGCAAGAATCGCTCCGCGTTCGACGCATGTCGCCGCGAAGCAAGCCGCGCGAATCGGCGCCGTCGCTCGCCGTGACAAGGGACGCGCGCGTCGAGCGGTACGACGCGCTGAACGCGTAACGAGCGATTGTGTCGCCGTACGGTCTGCTCGGATAAGTGACAGTCGCTCGAGTAACGTGTCGCCGTCGGTCTAAAAAACCGCAACTGCCGTAGTAGTGCGCGTCGTAGATGAGTCGCATCAGGCGTCGATACGTGCTCAAAATGGAACGTCGTCCGCCACCGGTAAATAGCGCGCGATTGGTCGCGGCAAAAATTACGATCTCGCGGCGCGAATCGGACCACGCGCAAACAGCGGCGCGCTCGTTGTCGCGTTTACGCCCGGCGGCGATCGCGGTTGTTGCACCGCGACGAAACTCCGCGCCGCGATCAGATCGCGCTGAAACGCCGCGCCGAACCAGCAGTAGATCTTTGCTCAAACGATGATCAAGATCGCTGAGAGTCCAGTCGGTAGCAGCGGTGACCGCGGAGATTGCACCGTCGCGCGAATTCTCGCTCGGGAACGCGATCGTCGAGTTCGCGCCCGCCGCGACAAACATTCGGTCAAACAGTGAACTGCGAATGTCGCACAGGCGGCGAGGTTGGTGACGACTTTGCGTCGCGCCGCTGCTCGGCATCTCGTGGCGGGCCATCGCAAAAGTGACGCATAGATAACGGATCGTTTCGCGACGTGGCTTAATCCCCGAGGATCACCTCGAACCGTCGTCGCACCGCGGCGCCGTATCGTACGACGAGCGTAGTATGCGCAATTCCGGACCGAATTCACGCATATTGAGACGCGACAGCGTGTTTGCGAGCGCTCTATTGCGCGCCACACAATTGTATCACCCATCGTCGTCGCCGTCGCGGCCATCCACGTTCGATGGAGCGTCCGTTGCGGCGGCGATCGAGTTCAGCAACATGCTCGCGAGCTCGTCGCACGCGCGATCCACGTCGTCGCGATCCTCCGACTCGTGGCCGCCCTCGTAATCGCGACGCGATGGCACAGCGGTTCGAGCCGATCCGTCGGGCGCGCCGACGATCGTCTCGATCGAGATGCACAACAGACACACCGGCGCCACCACGAACAACAGAGCGGTCGTTAACGCGAGAATAGCGACTATTGACGCGCTCGGATGAAACGTCGTCGCGAGCGCGCACACCGACGCTGCGCACGCGACCGAACCGACGAGCGCGATCGCGCGATCCAGCAAGCACAATCCTTTGTCGGCGAGGTTGCGTCGCGCGGCGGCGACCAATCGCGAGCGCGGTATTACGGGCGACTCGGATTGTCGAAGAAACGCAGCGAGTTCATTGTCGCGAACCGCGTCGCGCCCCAGGTCATCGTCCAAATGTGGTCGATCGCGACGACCGACGAGACGCACGCGCTGGCCGTTGGAGTTGAACCGACGATGCGCAAAGTAGTGGACCGACCAGAGCATGTAATTCACGACCGGCGAGTCCGAGTGAACGGGTCGCGCGCGCTGTTCGTCGCCATCGCCGTCTATACCGGTGGCCGCGGAGTCGGACTCGGCGCCGCCGAGCGAATCGTCCAGCATCGCGGTAACCGCGGCGTCAAAAGGCGCAAAGAACCACGGTGCGTCGTCGCGCGATCGCACGGCGTATCGCCGCGTATCCGCGGTCGTTGCGACGGACGCTGCCGACTCGTCGCGAACATTGTCCGAAACGACGGCGCCGTCTGCGTTTGCCGATTCCGCGGATCTGTCGAGCAGTAAAGAGCAGGTAATACGGATCGAGTCGCGGTGTGCGTTCTCGGGTCCGCAGTCGCAGCCACGCCATGGCGTATTCGTCGAACACGCTGTTTTGCTGCTCGACGTTGTAGTGACCCAGGTCCCAGCCGAACATCACCGCCATATCGAGCACAAACGACAATTCGATCACGGCGACTATGGCGCCCACGCCGGTGGCCACGGATCCGAGCAACAGCATGACGCGCGTGCTAAGCGAAGTCAGCGCGAT
Source organism: Harpegnathos saltator (assembly GCF_003227715.2). Lineage (NCBI taxonomy): Eukaryota > Metazoa > Arthropoda > Insecta > Hymenoptera > Formicidae > Harpegnathos > Harpegnathos saltator. Next base: position 171,468 of record NW_020230590.1, on the reverse strand, counting down.
CAACAGCATTCTCGCGGTGAACGCACGAACCGCGAGACCGAGAAGGGTGCGCGACGCTACGCCGTCGAGTCGTTGCCCGACGAATCGAAGGGCTCGGTTGTACGCCGACCGCATCATTCGCGTCATCCACGTCTCGAGCAACACGGTGCCCGCTAGTATGCCCGTTTCCTCCAGCAGCGTTTGGACCGTGCTAATCACGCTCTCCATGCTGGATCGTCTCGAGTCGCGCAATGTCACTGTCCGCTCTTTTGACTAAGCGAACAAGAGACCGGGACGGCTCAGCACTGAGCGCGGGGTTGGTCGTAAAAGGAAGATAATCGTCTTTTTGGTTTCTCGTGGGATCGGTCCTCCTTTTCCTTCCTGATAAGCGTCGACGTTCGTCGAGGCGCTGGGAGGCCAGTGCTCACCAGTTCAAACGCGAGCACCACTCGAACACACGATCCCAATTTTTATTGTATAAAAATAATACAAATAAACTTTGACAAGTGCGATTGCTATGATCGTACGCGGCACGTCCGCTCGAATCGCAATGCGTTGAGGCCGCACTCGTAGTTCGTACGATGAGGTCCGACCGGAGCGGTCGAGCAGCTGATTTGATAACCAAACGAAAAACGGAGCGGAGCGAGTTGAAAAATTACTTGCGAGCGGTTTCACGCGAAGAAAGAATCTGGTCGAAGCGAAGAACCGAAAAACGTTCGTCACTTCGATCTCATATTTATTTTAGTTTTTTCCGTCGCTCGGAGAAGATATGGTAACCGCTATTGTCGAAAACGTGACCATATTTGGCAGTCACATGCGGACCAAACGTGACAACAACAACGCGATGCTCGATAGCAAACATGTACGGCGTTCTCACGCGCGAGTCACGCAGGATGTCTCGTGATATCGAGAATCCTCGATTTTGTCGACACAAAGAGCGGCGCCTTGGCCGGATCGCAAACAGTCACACTTGCGTAGAGTCGATCAAAGTCCAACACGCGACGATGGCGAGCACCCTCGTTGTCGTCGTGATCGCGATCGACCGCGCGCCGTTTGCGCGACGGGTCGCCACGTTGCCGCTGCGCGCCTTGATCGTGACGGCGCGACGTTGAATCGTCATCGTTGTCGTAGTCGCCCAACCACGATCCGTCAAACGGTTGGTCGAGGGACGAGTAATGCACGAGTCTCGACGGGTGCGTTTTGCGCTGCAGCAACGCTCGAGCCAAACTGCGCGCGTCGGTATCCGCGAGCGAGTGCGGCACGTGGTTTCGCGCAGCGACCGCGTCGCGTTGTTCACGAACGCGCCGCGATCGCCGCTCGCCGTTGCGCTCGTTCGCGAACGCATAGTTCCGAGGGATGGCTCGTTCAACGCTGCCGCCGTCGCGATTCGTCCAGACGACATCCCGCGAAGTAATGCCCAGATCGGACAGTAGAACGTTTGGTGGCGGATATACTCACAAGCGATCCACGTCGCGAAACCATGCGACCTGCGATAGCAATCGGGGATCCTCGCGCTCTGGCGCGATCTCGGGCCGTGACGACAAAGCGGGGAACGTTCCGTCGCATCGATCGCCGCCGTGCACCGCGTAGCGAGCCAGACGTATTAACGTCGAACCGAGAAACGTGTACGACAGTATTTGCTCCCACCACAACACGGTGCAGATGCGCGAGTCGGCGTCGAATCCCTTGTCGAAGGCAGCGCAATACGACGAACTCAAGCGACCGGTCGTGGCGAACCGGCGGTCGAGCTGTTCGTCGTGGTCGCGACGAGAATCGGTGTTCACTTGGCCGCGAATCAAATCGTCCCCGAGAGCGAAATTGCTCACGCGACACTCGTCGCTCTTGCCGCGAGCGCTGCGCGCCCACGGCTGCGTGACGAACGCTCGCAGGCCAATGTCCGCGAGTTCGCACGTGTTAGTTTCGGGAGTGTACTCGAATAGACCAATGTCCATTCGTTGCGAGTCGGTGAGCTTCGCCGGTGTGAGCGATGAGTCAGTTAGGTTAGGTGCCGTCATTGTCGTCGCGCCGTTGACGCTCGCGTGCGTCGAGTCGACGATTCGTCGCCGATGATACGAACCATCGCGAACATACATGACGTCGTACTCGTTTGTGGCATATTGCGCGCTGCTCAAAGGAGGGTCGTTATCGTCCGTCGTTGCGTCGTCGTCGTCTCGTCGATCGGCCGTGGCGTTCAAAACAATGCAGAAAGAAGCACGCCGGCTCGCACGCCGTGACCGTGGTCGAGTCACCGGACGGAAATAACTTGGGGACATCGCGCGTGTCGCACAGACGACCCGCGCCGTTCGACGGATACGCGTTGTGGCAACGCATGATTCGGCACGCGTCCTCGGCGTTCATCCAGCGCAGCGTCACCACCAGCGCGGCATCGGCCTTCGATTCGTCGTACGCGTAGTCCTCGAGCGGATCGGCGCGACGCACGCAAATACCGATCTTTGTCGCGATCGATGGATAGGACAGGGCCAAATTCCACAGATGCAGCAACAGAGCTCGATTGTCCACATACGCGTTGGCCTGGGTCTCGTCGTAACGCGTGTACACGGCCTCGGCTATTTTGGACCGCGACATTTTTCGGGGGGGGTCCTCTTTTTGCTAATCTAATCACGCGCACGCGATAACCGATGGAACGGTTGACCACTCGAACCACGAGTCGAGAGAGATCAACGATACAAAGTAGAACGAACGAGAGATGGCCGAATTATCGGCGATGGTTTATCTCCGGACACGTGCGCCGATACACCGATCAGCGAGAGAGATATCTCGCGATTGCGCGACATTCGAGCTATAAAATCGCAAAAGTCCTAATGTCATTTCGTACTTTTTTCTCTTGTCGTAATCGGCACACATCCGTTCACGTCGTTTCGCGTTTTGACAGCAACGAAGATGAAAATCGTTTGCCAGTGCTCAGAATGCAACAACAACAACAACAACAACAACAACAAGGTACTCGATACATTTAACATTCCATACAAGAAAAACTACCGGTTTACCAGCAGATCAACGTTATGAAACCTGTATTTTAATCGACAGATTGCCGAAACCTTGAAAGTGGAATTTGTCGGCAGCGATGTCGATAGCGCTAATGATGACGAGGAGTACGATGCGACAACAACGCCAAACACCGCCCAAAGTGTGAAGCAACGGCCAAAGCTGACCCTGCGCATGTTCGGAGTTATGCACGAGTTCAGTGAGATTCGCGTGCGCGGAGGAACGGCCGATGGTCGACCTAGCGTGATCGTTTTGCGCCGTAACAACGGCGATTGGGTCGTTCGTATCAAATAAAGGAACGTTTTTACAAAAATGATTTTTATTTCAATCTTGTCCCGAATACAGCAGACGCACCGACCAATAGCCGTCGGATCGCTCGCGCATATACACGCTCGGTCGTTATTTGCATCCGGTATCGATCTCAACGTCGCTCGATTCATCGCTCGGCAATCGCATAACCATACGTTTCTCGCACGCGGTCGTCACCACCGACAGGTCGATCGTCAAGCAGGAATGATTGGCGCGGCAGTGGTAACGATGTTCCTCCTCGCTTGTTGGTCGAATCACCGATTCGGTGCTCGCTGTCGCATCAATCGCGCTCGAACTCTCGACGGACGATCGATACGCATCCGTGTCATGCGAATGGTTCAGCCACTCGAAGAAATTGTTAATAAGTCGTCGCGACGACTGAAATCATCGATAATGCCGATCGAAGAAAAAGTTCACCGCGAAATAGAAAGAGAAACGGTAGTGCGCGCGTTCATCTCGTTGATCTTTTTGCGATCGTCCTCTCGACAAACGTCTATCTCCGCGTCATCGCCGTACGACAGAGTCGCAAAGACACGCTGCGAGTCGCTCTCTTCCCCATCTTCGGCAGCATCGTTGCGACGACAAAAGTTGCGTTCACTTCCGGCGTCCTCGCCACGGTCGTCACCAGCAGTTTTGTCGTTCGTGGCAGACATGTCGCGCGTAAAATGAACAAGAGCACAGGCCAGTTAGTACGAAGGCGCTATTATATCTCTCCCACTGTAGCAAATTTGCCCCTCTTTTTTCTTTACAGAAAGAATGTTTACTTTTATCGCGAGATTCAATCGCGTACAAGAATGACACCAAATGCTGCAATGGAAGGGGGCGGGTGAAGAGAAACGATACCCCGAAATCTCGTTTGTTTGCTTTTTTTATTGATCGTTTATATCATAGGCCACGCTCGAGTAGCACGACTGAAAACGCGCAATCGCGCACGTATTCTTGCTGCGTGTTGTTGATACCCAGTTCGACATTGTAGATTGCGTGCGTGCACAAAACATGATTTCGCAATTCGCGACCGTTTTTATAAAATTTGCTGCAACTGTCGCACATTTCGTAATGCATGACGATCGGCGCCGCGTCAGCGGCGGCGACTGACAATTTGGCGGATCCGCGACAACAGTGAGCGGCGTGATAATTCAAACCGTTCTGTTGCACGAATGATTCGCCGCAACGCGCGCATAGATAAAGATTCAATCGATAATGCACGCGAATGTGCTGCAGATAATGAAACGTTTTGTCGAACACGCGATGACACACGTGACATTGCAAAACGGTGGTCGTCGTAGCACCAGATGACGCATCGTGCGTATCGCATCACGATCGTGCGCGATGAAACGGTAACGTAGCAGTGGTAGCAGCAGATGACGCATCGCGCAGATGCGTATCGCGTCGCGATCGTGCGCGATGAAACGGTAACGTAGTGGTGGTAACAGCAGATGACGCATCGCGCAGATGCGTATAGCGTCGCGCTCGTGCGCGATGAAACGATATCGTCGTCTGCCGAGCCACTAATCGAGCGCTTCGAGCCAGCAGTTTCTTGTTAATGTACGCCAAAAACGCAACGTCTCTCGCGTCAACGAGAAGCAACGATCGACCGCGTCGCTCGTTCACGATTGTCGCAGTGGTACGCAGTACCAATTCGCGCACGTATTCTATCGCGGCCACTGTACACCGGGCGATCGCGCATTTCTGAACGACTGCGGATGCGCCGCGCTCCGCTGACAGTCGAAGGAGCAAAAGACGTTTGTACGCGCAAGTCAGTCGCACCATACTGTCAAACAGGTTCGCGATGTGACGATAAACACGCCATAGTCTCAGTTCCCTTCTTTCCTTGCCAGCACCACGCGCCTTTTCGCGCAGCTCATCACCGTTACGACGCGCGACTATCAATCGCACGCTTCGCTCAATATTCGTTATCATTGTTCGCACGCGCGACGCGACGAGCACGTTGCGGTTGTTTTCGCACTCGACCATATTTGCGGCAATGTCACTTGTTTGCGCGCGACGCGATCGCTAAGTTGTTGCGAAAGCTCCTCTGGCCCACGAAACTCGACTGCTCATTTTATAGCACATCCGTACCCATCAGATAATTCAGTACATCGATCAGCTTCACCGCGCTCGAAGAGTCTCGCTCGGCCAGCAAAGATTCGAGCGATACGACGATTCGCGTGCGGTGCGATTCGACGCAGACGTGGTCGTCCGATTCGGCGTCGCCATAAACGAACGCATCAGCTCGAGGCGACAGCACTCTAGACAACCGGCGCTGTACACCGTGGCGGACGACCCCACGGTGTCCTCGTACGAGATCGCGTCGATCGGACGCGGCTTCAGCATCAACACCGCACATTCGTTTCGTCGACAACGAGCGACTCCGCCGCCGGTATTGGTCAAAAAGTAAAACTGGTCGTTCGGACGATAGTACACGTACCATTCTAGCGGATGTACGATGATCAGTCCGTCGCGTTTGCGCCGAAACACCTCGGCTCGCAACATTGACGGACCGACATTGTCGACGTACTCGCTGAGAACGCGCTCCGCGGCACGCTGACCCAGCCACCAGGAATTTTGAGCCAATGACAAATGAGCGAGTGAAACGCTTTTCTCCGCGACGTTGTTGCCGCGCAACGACGACGCGTCGATTAATCGCGCCTCGTCAAAGATCAAACGCGCGCTTGCGATATACGACAAAACGTGCGCAGTGACGATCGATATCACTGCGATCGCGAATAGCGCAAACGGACCCATTGGTGTATATCTTTCCGGGCGATCGTCACCTATCGTCGACGCGCCGCGGTGTATCGCACCGGGCGATCGTCACATATCGTCGACGCGCCGCGGTGTATCGCACCGGGCGATCGTCACCTATCGTCGACGCGCCGCGGTGTATCGCACCGGGCGATCGTCACCTATCGTCGACGCGCCGCAGTGTATCGCACCGAGTACTGCGAATCGTCATCGGATGTGATCATTGGTTCCGAAACGATCTCGGCGCGATCGCCGTATCGCGATAACAACGACGACGATGAAACTGACTCGCTGTTTGGTAGTTGCGGGCTCGTCCTAGGTACGATTGCTCGTTCGCTAATCAGGTGCTCGCGTCCTCCTTGGCCGACGATGTCACTCGATGACATGATTCTCTGTTACGACACACAAACGACCCAAGACGGCGCGATTCGCGCAATCGCCATTGCATCGGGGAGGATAACGTGATAATTTGCGCACATTACGCGACACTTACACAACAATGACACAAAGAGCGTAGCAACACTGAACGGAAACAAACACGCCAATCATCTACCGCGCAGAGCCATCGAGCACGCCTGAGCGGCGGCGTTTCGATCTCGCTCCTCGCGCTCCTCCTCCTCGGTGCTGGTGAACGAACTGACGATCGCGTTGTCAAACACCGCGAAACACGACTGCTTGCTGACCACGAGCGCGCCGTATACGGAGAATATCGTCAAAGAGCCGCACAGAAACACCACGAAATTCTTATTCCACGACAGAATCAACGCGATCAGCAGCACGATGGACAACAAACATATCATATACGTGACATTTCGAGTGTTCCACAACACCGTCTTGCAGTCGGACCACGTTGCCGACATCTTGGCCAGACCGGGCGCCAGCGTGCGACGAAGGTTGTTGAACGTATCGCAAACATTCAAACGCTCGTTCTCGCGATGATCGTTACCGCCGCCCGATATTTGCGCGACTCGCGTCCAACCGAGAGAGAGAGAGAGAGATGCGAAAAGAACGAAACTCTAAACGCAGTACTTGCGATTGTCTCCTTTCTCTCTTATTAGGTAACGAGAAAACGATCATCGCGAAATCACGTTTTTTACGTGTTTATTACCAAATCACGCGGTGCTGCTACGGTGTCGGCGCCTCTTTTTTGAAACTGATCGGCCAGGTACAGCATCGACAGTTCATCGTGAGCAGCGCGTCTCTCATCGACCGATCCGTGAATCGCATCATCGTTTTCCTCGTTATCGCGCGTTGCGGTCGTCGCTGGTAGCGTGACTACTAGTGCATCGGTACTGCTGGAAATTGTCAGCGACGAATCCGCCTCCGCGTCCATCGCACCTCTGGCGGTCGCTGTAATAGAGCGCGACACTGTGACACTCTTATCGGATGACTCGACCGCGTCATCGAATGTACCTTCGCCATTGACGAGCTCCACGTGACCGATCAACGGACGATCGTCGAAATTGACATTGTCGTGCGTTATGCGACCGTCGATTCGCATCGGTAGACGCATGCAACGCGGCTTTGCCCGTTGGCCGCTCAAACCGTACAGATTGTACGTTTTAGCGCTTCGCGGCAACATCACATCTTTACCGAATTGTCGAGACACATTGTCGGTCGCTGTGGTGATCACGGGCAACACCTCTCGTTCGCGAGCGTCTCGCTTTTGACGCTGCGACTCGTACGCTACCACTCGTGGCCTCAGTTCCACCTTTATGCTGGGCGACACGTGCAAGCCCGACGGCGTAACTATTATTCCTGGAATCGCTTGATTCATACGCATGGTGCGAGTAAACGTGAGTTTGCACGTGTCGTTCGTTTCGTTGTGATGTATAATGAACGCGCTCGGTGGGGACGGCAATGCCAACTTGTCACCGTCGAACAACCATCGGTTCTGACGCACCATCTCGTGAAAGAACAAGACCGAGTGCATGATGATTATTTTTCCGGTCGCTTGATCGACGACGTAAGGACGTTAGGGAACGAAATCGCCGCGTCAACGCGTTCGATCGATCGACAAAATTGGCAATCGCTCTTAGACATTATATCGAAGAGGGCGATCGCTCGATCAACGGTCAAATACACACGCCTAGTTCGCTATGAACGACACGCACGCACCGAGACTGCGGGAATTGATTGTACGAACGATCGAACAATCGGTCGTTGTGTGCGGATCGTTGTTGACGCTGGACGATGCGATCGAGCGAATCGAGAACCTCGATTCCAACGGAGCGGATGACGCTCTGCGACAATTGCTCGCTCGAGAATCCACGACGGTGAAAAAACACGATGCACCACCGTCAACCGTTGTCACACTGTCACGCGATCACATCGCGATCGTCGTGCTGTTGCTGCTGAGTGACGTCGGAGCGCTCGAGCCCGATGACGCCTACTCGAACAAAATCATTGCAGGTGCGAATAACCGTGAACGACTCGGCGACGAATCGACACTACGTCGAAAACTAGTGACCAAACGTTTGCGAGCGTTCCTCGAGCGCGATCGCGCACACGATCGGAGGAGCGCTACGTACGATGGCACGCTGGACTCGAGCGATTTCTTCGAAATATTCGACGTATTGAGCGCATCCGGTTGCTTGGCCGCAAAAGTGTCGTCGAGCGATGAGATCGCTGACGCAAAAATTAGCGATTTTTCAACGGAACGTACGAACGCACGTCGCATTCGCATGTACGAACAACTAATCGCTCCGCTGTTCGATGCTCTGTCTCTAGGCGCAAATTCGACAATCTGACCGAAGCGTCAATTGCCCCCCCATCCTTTGTACGAAAAAAACAGATTAACCAATAAAACGACGTTTACAACGCTCCTACATTTGTACAAATGGTCCAACATGAAGGGTTGACGATGCGACGTTCGTTCAACGTTCGCGCGACGCTCGACGTTCGTTCGACTCCGAAGCGCTCGAGTCCACGGAGCGATCGCACAGTCGAGCGGTTGTACAGCAATAACGTTTCCCTGTACGTAGTACGGAGCAGTAGCGTTCCTGGTCCTATTGACCTCTGACTGCTCCGTACTACGTACTGTACAATAGTACCGGCCGCGCGATGGAACGCCTCGTTATATACATTTTACTCCCTCCATACTGTACATTTGTACAAAAGTGGGAACTTTAAATAACCAATAAATGACGTTTGTCACGCTCCCTTTTGTACAAATGTACGGTATGGAGAGGGTAAAATGTATAAAACGAGGCGTTCCATGGCCGGTATTATTGTACAGTACGTAGTACGGAGCAGTCAGAGGTACAATAGGACCAGGAACACTACTGCTCCGTACTACGTACAGGGGAACGTTACTACTGTACAACCGCTGGACTGTGCGATCGCGCCACGGACTCGAACGCTTCGGAGTCGAACGAACGTTTCGCCTCGAAATCAACATATTTAGAGTCAAGCGCGCCCAAATTGCTAAATTCATTCGATAACGTTCCAAGTGCAGTACTATCAATGCACAATTGTACATTTGTACAGTTGCGCATTTGCGCAGCGTACTTTGTGCGGAATGTGTGACGGCGCGTGATGCTGTTTTGAATCGATTTGAAAGGTGCTGGAATAATAATAAAACATCAGATGAGCAATAACTACTATATATTTTTAAAGTATATTTAAAAAGTATATTTTTAAGTATATTTTTAAAATTGTACAAAATCATCTATTTCTAGCCACAATTCTTCTATCGGTTCGGGAATAACATTTTCATACAATGTAAATAAATCGTTTAAATTAAAAATATCGGCAGCATCTTGGTCCTCTTCTCGCCAAACGCCTCGATGCAAGTGTTCCGCTTCGTGATACCGTTCCTGTCGCTTTAAATGTCTTTTCCCTATGCGCACATATCCGGGCAATCTAATCATGGTGTAGCTTTTGATATCACCATTGGCGCCCAAGCACTAAAACATGTACAAATAAATACAAATTGAACATACGACAAAAATGTTCATCGTATATACAAATGATAAAAACTACTCAACAATACAGCCGGAACAATTGCGCACTCACGCATATATTTCCTTCCGTGACTGATATTTGAATTTTTAGTCGATTGGTCCGGCCGTCGCAAAGCTAGCTTGCGCTGACGTTCGTCAATGCTAAAGTAACCAGCAACTTTGAACGGTGGGACCATCGAACGCTTGCCAGTGGTATTGCACAAACACTAAAAAAACTAATCGTTGAGACTCGCGAGTAAATTTGCGATTGCTCGAATAAACAATGTAACTTGCGATCTTTGCAAATTGCTCATCGTCGTACATCCACTCGTAATCGTCAGGTACGTAGGTATCCAACTCCTGATCGTAATGCCACGAATGGATAACCGAGCAGTCTTCGATTGCGCTCATGGTGTTTCCGTGTTCGATGTCTCTGGAGTTCTGATGTCGGCCGATGCGGCGCACGCTCCTTATATACCTCTTGTGAGAGTGTTGTTCTCATTCTCTTATCGAGTTACTGCTCGAAAAATAAGATATCTGAGAAAAACATACAGCGGCGCGTAGATAGTGACTGCTCATTGAAACCATTATGTAACTTGATCGATGGCTGAAACAAAGATCACGGTCACTGGAACAATGGTGCTTCCGAACGCATGGTGCTTGTGTACAATCGCAATTTGTACATTGTCTCGCCTTCGATGACAATTGCTCGATGTGGTCGAGGGTAATTCCCAATGACCATGAAACGCGAAAACAACTGCGACGGTGCGCGAAAAGAACAATTAATTCGGAACGTTATACGCGCACTGTCAGACAGTCGTGCGATTCGACGACTATAATTTTTACGACACCCAAATCGCGCAGCGGCGATCTGTGCGAACGCGAATTCGCGCATTTGGCGAGCGAACGCGCTGATCTCGCGCAATGGCGACCCACCGGTCACATACCGACCTCTTTGAAGCGTGCTAGATTGTGCGACGATCACGTTCGCAATGGAAATCGACAATTGGCCATTACGTTGCGATTGGTTCGTTTCTCGTCACGATTGTCTGGTGCAGGACGACAGTATCGTCGGTTCCTCCGATATCGGCAATGTCAGTCGTCGTTTATTGAGTGCCATGTGTCTCGACGCTGTGACGTATTCCGCGTCACCAGAATGCAATCGCTCCATCGCCGAGATAGTGGAGCGTAACGCGCAAACACGCGACGAATTTTCAGGCATCGTAAGCAAATTTAATTTGGACGATGGTGTTGGCACGGTAAATTCGAGCGATGATCTGCCGGAGACATTGCGCGATCCGAACGGTCGCGTAGTCGAGCGACGAGTGAAATCGACGACGGTGCGCAAGACGACGAACGCGACCGTTCGTACGGGTGCTTCAACGAGCGCCAACGAGGAGCATCGTCGTGACAAACTCACAGCGTTAGATTCAACAACGAGCAATCATGACGCAAGGACTGAACGAGTGAACATGTCGCAACACGATCGTCATCGTCGCAACAGCGATTCAACTGACGTGGCGTTGGCCGCTATCGCGTGGAATATGGATCGTAATTTGGCGGTTGTCGGGAAAGACAATGTTCGTCCGGAGTCAAACGGCGCGCTCGAACGAAAAGAGTACGAGGAGCGTGCGAATGAACAAATCGATCGAGACGTTGACGAACATACGGACCACGAGGCCCAGAGTACCCTGGCTGAATATTTGATCGCCGAGCGAAGCAGGCAACTCGATATCGAGGAGATGGCGCACAATCGCGAACGTACAATGGACACGAGTCATAAATCTGTACGTTCGACGGACATTGCGAATCGCAGCGCGAGTGAACAAACGTACGATGTGACATCTCGCGTGGTGGTCGAACGTTTGTTAGCCGGAGAAAATGATCGTGTGTTGACAGATACTACGATACGTAGAGACGGCAATTGGTACGCGCGCAATAGCGTTTCGCGCAAATCGCATAGCGACATTGGGAAACGCGCTAGCGATGCAAGTCAGCGCAAATCAGTCACCAATGTTCGTAGGGATAATTCATGCGATGAATCTCAGTCCGAATCGGACCATCGGTCCGAAAGTCTCGAGTCTCTACGGTCGAACCTTCAGGATGAACGAAGCAGCGACGCTCAAACGTTATCGCTATTGACGCGTCAAACGCAATAAGCAATCGTCAATATGGACAGCGGCGCTCTGTCGAGCGATATTGCGCGTCGCGGTCGAAAACGTTCGTCGGACCGGCCCGAAGACGCGGACGAGACCATCGAGCTGAAACGCGCGCGTTTGGTGTTTGATCACGGTGGCCGAAAACGACGCCACGACGACGCTGACATTGAGGAGGAGTACGAAGAGTCGTCGGTCAAACGAGCGCGTCTCGAAAATCGCACCGCTAAAAGCAATGACAATGACGATTCGACGTCCTCGTCGTCGCGAGAAATTGTTCCGACCCGAACGCATGGTGTAAAGCGACGTCGAAGCGTCGATCGTTACGCGGATGCCGAGTACGACGAGTCGTCGGTCAAACGAGCGCGTTTCGAAAATCGCACCACTAGTGACGATGACGGTTAGTCGTCCTCGTTGTCGCGAGAAATTGTCCCGAACCGAACGCATGGAGTGAAGCGACGTCGAAGCGTCGCGGATGACGAAGACGACGAATCGTCTGTCAAACGAGCGCGTTTTGACGAGAGGCTGGTTCAGCGCGGCGATCGTTTCGCGAATCAGATGACCAAGCGTACGAAAATGGCATCTAATACGGCGTCCAATAGCGGCAGCAGCAGCGGCGTGCATAACTGGACAAAACGCGCGCATCTGGACGACAGCGGTACGCGAATCGTGACGTCCGATAGCGTCAGTGGTGATGATGCGATGGTGACCATCGCGCTCGAAAACGATCGTTCGATAACCTCGACGGTGCTGAACGACGGTACCTCGGCGCTCGATATCGAGCACCGAGACGACAGTCTCGATAGCTCGGTGACGAGAACGCAAATTCGATGTCGATCTCTCTTGGAACGAACTTTGCTCTCGAGCGAATTCGAGCGAGCTCGAGCGCGCAATAATGCGTTTTGAAGACCTGCGTTCTCGACTGTACGGTCTAGCGAGCACGTTCGACGAGACGATCGTCGAATCGTGCGCGATCTCGCGCGAAAACTCACAATCGATTACTTTACTCAGTTGTACGAGATTTCGTTTCGCGCGTACTCGTTCTTTGACTCGGCGGCGCGCGCTGCCTGCGAGTATGTGCCGTGGGTGTTGAGCGCGACTATCAAGAATGTCGGTTCTTCGCGTTCGGACACGGCGGCTTGGTTGGTCGATCGAGCGATCGAAGAATTTTTCAGAGTGCAATTTTATCGAATATACGAGTACACGCGTTGCTACGAAGTACAGCGCGCTATAATGCGCGAAACGTTCGATTGCGACAATTACGCGAATTACATATTTGCGTTGTTTCTGCGCGATTTGGAGAAACGCGCGAAATTGCGCGAGATCCCGTTGGCTCGTTGGTCCCGAGTGAAATTGCCCTCGCATTCGACGACACGAAACTACGCCACTTTGTGCGACGCTTGCGCCGTTGTGGCGAAAGTGTTGAGCTGCGTGAATCGCATCGAGGTGGCGGCACGCGCAATCGTCGTACCGCGAGAACAAAGCGAGGACGCGCAGGATGATCGAGAGGAGTAAGCGCATCGTCTAACATTCGTGGATCTCGAATTGGCGGCTCTATTGATCCGCGATAATCGTCGCGGACTACTCGACGAGTCGGTGCCAGTCTGGCCAATCTGGAATCTCTCATTGTCGCGTTATTCGGTGTCGCTGGCTCGAGCGCTCGTTGTCGACAGCACTACGGACGATCGTTGCGGAGGACCGTTATCCTCGACGATGGGCGACGAGATCTGGACGGCTCTCACATCGGAGAGTTACGACTACATGTCGACGTATCGAGCCAACGCGTGTTGCGATCATCTGAACATCAGGGGAGATGATCGTTTCTACACCGATCTGTTCAACACGCTGTATTCGATAGGAAAGGAAACTGATTGATCAATAAAAATGTTTTTTGGCTAACAAAATCGCATTTATTTCCAATGATGCTAAAGAAAACATGGACTATTGTCGGTCGTCGTAATGCGAGACAGAGCACGCAGTGTCGATTTGTCGAACCACGATTCGGTGTTTGAATGTCAAATCGGACAGTTGTGCGTTAGCTCCCTATATTTCGGAATGTTAATTGAACAATGCATTATACGAGAGACTAAACAAATGTAACTGTGCATCACGGTGTGCAAAAACGATCGTACTTTATGATGCGTGTAACACGGCATATTCGCAAACGTCGCAAAAAATTTTGGTCCGTGATACAATACGCTACGATACAATGCCTCATCGTGCAATGACAGTGGTTCGTTGCGCGATCCTGTCGTGTGTTCGTTCCAGCGCATGGACGACCGGTTGAGCGAAGCGATCAATACGCACGTATCGCGCACTCTCCCAATAGTTAACAGCGGTTCTTCATCGGCCATCCATGCGTACGAACAATCGTTACCGCCGTTCGATCCGTTCAATGTCGATTCGAAGCGACGACGATCAGCGATGTCGCATCGTATCAATTTGTCCTCCTGATACACCGGCAATCCGCGAATCACTCGCATATAGTCCAAAGCGAGCGAATTCGGGCAATAATAATTTTTCGCGAAATGTATCGACGATGTAGGAATCGAATCGATCGCTCGCGAGACACGTTCGCTTGTCAACGCCAAACTCAGCGGCATTGCCAAAACGTACATTCCTCGCGAAATGCACTCTTCGAACAACCGTTCAATTTGCAGCCACGTGGGCGGCGCGCACCGTTGATACGTATCGATCAATCGATCGAATATTGTTATCAGACAAAACATTTCCACTTGACACGTACTATACAGCGCGTATTTAACAGTATTGTAATTGTTCGTTAAACGATCAGCATATCGCGAAAATGTAATATCCGGTAGATTCACCGGAACGCCATTCGCGGAGACGTTCGTAAGGCTAAAATGTGACCGCCACTGCGGTAACGATCGCAATATAATCGGCATCACTCGGTACCAAAAGACTTCATCGTCGATTATGTGCAAACATTCTACGCACGATGACGCGAGAGATGGAATATATGGTGATATTCCGAAAATGAATCTATATTTCGTTTGCACTTCGTGCAAGGCGGTCCACTCGGGCGGATTCGCCATTTGAATATACTTTATCACTCGCGCGGCGTACGCTTCGAGCACGAGACACGTGATATTCACGTACATGTGCATTATCGACGATGTGTCTCTCGTTGTGACATTTCGGTGATTGCTGCTGCGATGACGATGGCAATGGCAAGAGTGATATTTGTCGTCGGTGTGCGTCTTCGTTCTCTGTTGTACCGTTAACGAGTATCTCAATCTATTGCCTATTTCGTGCCAATCCGCTATGGCATTAACAAGATCCAATTCCTTTACAATTCCTCGCAATAATCTTTGGTGAAACAAGCCAACCTCAATATCGAAACGGCACACGTTGGTCGAACATTTGTTAATTTCGCTCTGGAGCCACATGAATCGAAAATGTTCTTGCTCATTCGTCAAGTCGCCCGTGAAGAGAAGCGATTTACTCAGGAACACAAAGTGATTCTTTGTACTGTGGGCGAGTGGGGTCGCATATACATCTTCCAATATATCGAGCGTTAGTCCGTTGAAATTTACTCTCCTTGTAGCATCAATCAGACGTCGAATCGATAGGTCCGATACTTCGGCGCATGCGGGTAGAATGACCGATTCCATGTCGAATTGATACCAATTTTTTCGCTCAAAATCGCACTTGAATCGCGAACCAGACTACCGAACGACAGACCGGACAACGGTTCAAACGTATGCCGCAATCTACGCAAACCACCATATGTCTGCACGGCAGGAAAACTAAATTGCGATAGGTATCGCGGCATATTAAACACTCTGTTTTATAGGAGGAGCGATCCTGACCGTCGCCTCGATTGCCGCTCGCGGGGGCTATCGTTCTCCCAGGGGAACTTGACGAATCGGATATGCGATCGCACCGATACCACATACTCATATCACCGAGCGATTCGATCATCTCGAGACAATCCAGTCGAACGGCTATGGCTTCATCGGCATTGCAACGCGAGATCGAATCTATCGTTCTATCGATCAATTCGCACAAATTGTCTACGTTCATCATGGCTCTCAGGATATCACGATACATTCCCTGTATTCGCGCATTGAACGAGACAAAGGTGCGTTTGTTCCGCGCAATCGTGTCAATTTCGCGCAATCGTGTCATCGTGGAATTGCTCATATAATACGCGGTGTACGTTCTTGCCGATTGTTCGTCCACTCGTTGAGATCTTGGAAATATCGAATGATTGGTCGAATGTAGTAACAAGTGGGTGGGTGACAATCGGTACATGCGCAACCGTTGTTACAACCATGCACATTGAAAATTCCAGAACAGATGCTCCTTTATTGGATCAAGCGTGGAAATGTACGCTGTTTTGAAAGTTCTGCGCGAAAATCGATCATCGGTCCGTTCCGCGGTTTCGCACAAGTTCCAGCCGCCCAAGCTCAAACGGCAATGGTGACAAACGACCAAATCCGCGCGATCGCGAATCGAGTGAAAGCCATTTTGCGCGAATATAACGCGACAATAGTGCGGAAATACGGACGCATCCGCCCAATTGAACGAGGCCAGACGCTCTTCATAACGTATGAATCGCACAGCGAGAGATTCGGACATTTTTTCTCAATTGTTAAAAATTATTCGGACTGACGCAATTTGTTCATTGGTCGGTCAGTCGATGGACACGACTGAGATACTGCGCAATTTTTCCACCTGAAACATAAATATCGGCGTTCAATGTATCGTACGATTCCTTCTACTGCCCAATTTTCGTGCCGATAAAAATATGGCTCAACGTTTGACATGGTATATTACGCAACGAAATAAACACAATTTGGCTATGTTTTGTCAGTGGCCCGATAAAAAAACATTACGCTCTTGCGAAGAAAAGTCGCTTAATCAACGCGATTATGCAACGCGAGTTCTGTATCAACAGCCAGGAGACATGCGCAATACTCCCGTGACAGCTAATCAATCACAGAGCGACGGGAAAAACAAACATTTCATCGCTCACTTATCTCATTTCGTGCGAGATCATCAAACTCTGCGTCCAAATTCGGTCAAGGTTCGATATTTTTCGTCCGCTCGATAACGCACAATGATCGAGTGTTCCTTATCTCGAGTGGAGGGCTAGCGAAATCTTATTGCGTACGTTTCTATCGCACTGGTCGAATTAATTTGGCGATGATGCAAAAAGATGCAAATTATTGCGATAAGTGTTTACTGAAGCTGTCGCGTTTTCTCCTCGAGCGACGACCCACTCGAGAGATAATGCCCCGTTACGTCCAAACTGTTTATCGCCACACAATAGACGAATTGTGATACTCGAGAGAAGAGAGGGGCGACATATCGCGTCCGATGGCGAACAAATGATAAACATATTTTCGTCCGAATGGCATAAAAAAGACTGCTCGTTGTCAAAGGGAATAGTGACCGTCGCGCATCCGCTCGAAACGCGTTATCAAAGCGACATTCTCTTTCGACATGTGGAACCACGGTCGTTATCTGTTCAATTTGGGTCTGCTCGCGAACGAACAAAACAATTTATTGTTAGAGTAGGTATTTTTTGTTCAACGGTCAAAAAAAGTGAAAAAAACAGTTTTTTTGTAAAATATGTTCGATTCGTAATTTCTTCATACTTTGTTACAGATTAATAGCTACAAACGAACACGCTCAGTATGTGCAGAGCAAATGTCAATATCTATCGGCGCGTCTGATCGAGCAATTGTCATCCGCGAACGCTCGGGCGTCCAGACAACGCTATCGGCCTATTGCCAGCACATTGGCATTACCCGAACAGAGCGGGCAAATTCATAATTTTCACCAGTCCAAAGCGCACAGGATACGCAAATCTTGTCGCAGACGACGTGTCAGAAACGCTTCGTTTCCGTCTTCACAGTCAGTGATATCCTCTTTGCCATCACCGGCACAGTCGCTTCGATCAGTAGCACAAGAATCCGATTTGTCAAATTCGCCATCACCGATTCGTCCACAGTCTTCAGCCATGGAGCTTTCGCAGCAGCGACGCCATCACCGTTGTCTCCGTTATTACAACAGGCTCCTTGTACACCGTCACCGCACGAATCGCATCACACAGAGCAGCTACCACCGTCGCGACTCGAGCCGTTGCAACAATCGGAGCGGCCATCGTTCGAACGAGCGTATTCACCGTTGCCTGAGCGATCGCACCAATCGCCAACGATCGAGCGATTGCACTATTCGTTACCGATCGAGCGATCGTGTTCACCGCTACTCGACCAATCACCAACACACGATCGATCGCACCAATTGTCACCAATCGAACGATCATGTTCACCGCTATTCGACCGATCGCCAACACACGATCGATCGCACCATCGTCACCGATCGAGCGATCATGTTCACCGCTACTCGACGGATCGCCAACGCACGATCGATTATCGCAAACTCCACCTATAGACGATCGGTCGCCAGCACACCTGTCACTGTCAGGGCAATGCGAGCAACAACGGCCACAGTTCGAACGATCATCGCCAACGCCGTTATCACGTAAGCCTGAACAATCGCCACTCTCGTCCAGGTGCTCCGCCGTTGTTCAATGGTCGCCGGTATCGAAGCAAGCTTCTTCATTGTACAATGCAAATTATTTTTTATCCGATTGGCCGAAGCGTTGCGACATAGAACCGGAATTGGAAAATTGGTACAATTTTGTACAATCTGAATTACGTGCGCAATTTTCGCCCTCGCGCAACACGAGCGAAACTAAACGAACGATCGAAGAAATTTCGAACAATAGTTACGACACGACCATATGCAACGAAATGATGGATGGTTTGTCACAACAGTCGGTAAACCGTTTTGCGCAATCTGTCGGTGAAACAGCGAATGCTGTCTCTAATATACCGACAATGTGCGATTTTACCAACCGTGGCGAAGTCGATGATGGTTTTGCTGAGAATGTGAGTACTGACTTGGACGATCTATCGACCTCCGCGTGGTGTCGAGTGTTGAACAATGGTGCGGTTGGCTCGATCAATTCCACAGCGTCAAAGGTATTGACACGAGCAGTTTTTAAAAATTGTTTGGCGAACAATAATTATTGTGACGTTGCAGCAACCATTTCAGCAGTAGCGAAATTACCAGGGATTACAAAATGTCATTATGAGCAAGGAGTACTCTATTTCGTACACGGCGCTCGAAATTTGAAAGCCTCGTTGCCGATCAGACGAGTAATGTATGCTGAATTCGAATCGTTGCACGATATATTCGAATCGACCGTGGTATTCGGTGACGCGAACGTCGTGGCTTTATTAGAGTACGATAGTTGCTTTTGCACACCGTCTATCGCGAACAAAATTACAGCCGCCTTCGCCATAGTGTACACCGTTCGCACTTGGATGTCCGTGTCGCGCGTTGACCATCAAACTAACGATTGCGTATTAATGTTACACGATAATTTTTTGTGCATCGTGCCAGCAATATTTCGCAATGTAAAAATGGGCATGGCCCATTTGCAACGATTGGACGAACATCACGTTACGATCGGACTCGTTGCCAAAAGAGGCAGACGTTGGATCAATTGCGACAATAGCGTTGTGATAGACGATGCGCCATTGTCAAATAGCAATATCGATTTGCTCGAACGAGTTTCCGATACAACTGATAAAATGACCGTATTGCGAAATAATGTACCGATGTATTGCGCAGTTGTCAATTTTACCGATGTTTCATACAGCGAGACATCCCGTTCGGTGTCCATGTGCGATTTGAACGCCACTGATATTGTACAAAAAACGAGATGTTTTAATTTTGAAAGTATATGTTAACCATGTGCAATAATAAACCCAATGTATGTACATATTGATTCATGTTATTTACTCAGCGCTAATCGCACGTATTATACTACATTTGGTCCGAAGGTGAGTAGCGCTTTAATGGACTGTCGCAACGCTCGAATGTAATTGTTGAAATATTCATCATTGGTTGCGTTTACATTCTTGCTCATGCTCAATAGTTTCTCGAGAACCGCTTGTAAAGCAGGCAAATCTCTGCGAATTGTTACGTCCAGACCGGCGATTTGTCTCCTCGATCTGGTGGTCATGGGTGATACATTGAACGCATCGTCCCACAATGCATAACACTTTGAGTCAATGTCATCACGGGCATCGAGATCGCTTCGAATGAAAGACACTGATGATATCGCCAATCCGCACAACACAGCGACCGTAACACCAGCTGCGGTGTAAGCGATGATTCTTTTGGAGCATTGACGCTGTTTGCGCAAAACGTTGGTTGTTCATTGTCTATATTCTCGTAATCGGACGCTACGTTCCTAGTATCGTCGGTGTCGACGGTATCACAACGCACATTCGCGTATTCGTTCGTCGCCAGCGCATTGTCGTATCTACGCATCATCATCGTCGTCGGTCTGTAGATCGATTGCTCCTGCTGACGTTTCCAATTTGACGGCATATCGTTTGTACGCGTATCGGTCGGTTTGTCAATATCACCACAGGCGTCGGTATATTCACTCTTACACGCAACGGCAAAGTGTTTCGACTGCGACGGTGAAAATTGTGCCTATATATAAATTTGGCCCCCGTTATACTAGCCACCGACATATTTAACAAAAGTATATATTGACGGAATTAAGTTCAAGCAGTGCGCTTGCCTGTAGTCGAACCGATCATTAAATTCATACGTGCAGCATGTCATTGGTAACGACCGCGATTTGTTTTCTATCGTTTGTCACAGCACTAGTTAAAAGTGCCGATGTGTCGGTTCAACGTCAAATCTGCAACAATCGTCAATTGACTGTGTTTCGCGGAGTTGGCAGCGCCACCGTATTGTCAGACGAGTCACTGAATCGTTCGTTGACGTATCAATTCGTCTCGACGCATTTGGAGTGCGTGCAATTGGTCAAACATTCCCTGAATGCAAACGGAAGATCTGTCTTTGATGATTCGTTAATTTTCTCGTCGGTCGATGAGAAATGATTTTGCAACACGAGCTCGATCGTACGATCAATTAATGGTTGTTTACAATTGACAATAACGAAACTGATGTTGCGTTCTCGTGCGATCGACGCAATTACCCGTATGCTCTAGCAAGGCGAAATTTTTATGTTATATTTGCCCCGGTGAACGAAATGTCGATACGAGGTAACATTTTGAGACTTCCGATCAAAACTATCTATGTGATATCGGAAAATTACAAGCATACTTCAACGGCGCTCAGCAATTGGCCGGATTATTATGTGGACATTAGACCACAGCTGTTCGTTTTAACGGCTCGCTCTTTAGGATTAGGTACGCGTAACAAGCAGATTGAATAAAAAGTATCATGTGTATTTTGCTGGTCTTTTATGTTACAGATAAACTCGTAAATTCAAATTCACAATGTTTGTCCATCTTCGAACGCAGCGACAATGTCATCGTTGAAGATACACGACTGTGCGACTGGGAGAAGAGACTGATGCGTTCATTCGTACGACTGCAACGCTCGACTGGAATGTTCACGTGACACTGACTCGGAACGAGCCGAGGATAACGAGGAGTCTGATCAAACCGCGTTAAAATTGAAAATTTATGACATTATGCTGCGAGAGGTGTATCCATTGCTACGTCGCGTATATTCCGCGTTGACTACTCAAAGCGATCGGTATAATATCGCATCGGACACACTTAATTACATATTGTAATTTTGTTCATAAAATACTGTTGTCTTTATTGTCTAGTGCGCTTATTTCTCCTTGTTCCAAATGTACCCGATTGTTCGACAATGGATCGTTTGTTGCGCATCTTCGGACCGTGCACGTTTGCGTTCAGCTCCGGCGCGACGACGCTCGGGTCGCTCAGCTCCGGCACGGCGACGCTCAGCTCCGGCACGGCGACGCTCAGCTCCGGCACGGCGACGCTCAGCTCCGGCACGGCGACGATCGGTTCCGGCACGAAAATGCTCGGTCAGCTCAATTCGCTTAGCTCCGACACGACGACGCTCGGTCCGATCGATTCGCTCAGCTCCGGCACAACGACGCTCGGCTCCGGGACGATAATAATGCTCGGTTCCGGTACAATCGATTCGCTCAGCTCCGGCACGACGACGCTTGGCTCCGGGACGATAATGCTCGATTCGCTCAACTCCGGCACGACGACGCTCAGCTCCGGGACGATAATGCTCGATTCGCTAGATTCGCTAGATTCGCTCAGCTCCGGTGCGATAATGTCCGACTTCGGTGTGACAATGCTCGGCTCCGGGACGATAATGCTCGATTCGCTAGATTCGCTAGATTCGCTCAGCTCCGGTGCGATAATGTCCGACTTCGGTGTGATAATGCTCGGCTCCGGTACTACGACGCTCGATTCGCTCAGTTTCGGTACAATGACGCTCGGTTTGCTCGATTCGCTCAGCTTCGGTGCGACGACGCTCGGTTTGCTCGATTCGCTCAGCTCCGGCGCAACCATGCTCGGCTCCGGCCAGACGACGCTAGCTTCGTTCGATTCGTTCAATTCACTCAGCTCCGGTGCGACTCTATCGTCGTGAATACTCACTACCCTCGATATACCGAATTTATCGCGAGACGTCTCTCTCAATTTCAGCTCAATGGGCTCATCGTCGGGTGATGTAATGTTGACGTGTTCATTAGGAACAGACGATCAATCGAACGGTTCGCCGTTAATAGGTAAAGTTATTCGCCAACCAGATTGCTCAGAATCTACCAACGCATTGGAGGACAATGTCAATTTTGTTCGAGTTTCATCCTCGTCACTGGAATATTCGATTATATCGGGCGACGGCGATTCGCTATAATGTCGTTATCGAACGTCCGAATTTATCGAAATTTTCTGGTCTGTTTGAGCCAGTGCGCGCGATGCATCGTTCATAGTCTTATACGCATCGGTGTAACATTTGATGTGATCGGAACGCAACGGTGCTTTCGATCGAATTAAATATATGACCAACGCGATCAACCCGCTCAATATAACGAACAGACATACAACGCACGCTTGATACCATAACATCCAATCGGGCATTATGTACGTCTGTCTTGTTGATCGCACAAAATGTTAGAATCTTATAACTTTTATCGCGCGAGTCAAAGAAAGCAAGATGCTACATCAAGTGCACGCGCCTCGAATACAAAAGACGACGACTCGGCGACGTTATCAGCGCGATCGATCAACGTGTCGTCGTAATCGTTTGAAAATGTCACGCAATTATCTCTCTTAGCACCTAACGTCTCTCGAACGAATACCAATTCAGCCAGACTCCGTTCGGTAGTGACTGAGCTGAGTGTCGTGTGAACCAAACGTTCGATATTCATTATACAAGCGAGCAATGAAAATATTCGACGTTCTAAACTTGAGCAATAAACCGTAGTCTCATTCTCATCGATGGAAACAAATGCGATGTTATTGACAGTTACTCGATGATCGAGAATACCGTCCGCAGCAAGCAACGCATTTTCGAGCGCCTGTTCGTCGCAACAGATGTACAATGTACCGGTATTGACATCGAACAGCGCACCGAACGCCACGCTGCCTCGTGCATCGTTAACTGCTGACAATGGTGGTGAAATGTGCGTGACGTTTCTCACCACATCGTAAAAATACGAAAAATACATAGAAATGCATGGTAAAATTCGACGATCGTTCGGAACGCCATGTTGATCGATAGCATCGACGCACAAATCGCGAGGATCGGTGCATCGGTGCGGTACCGAAAGCGGAGGTTCATCGTTCGACTCGACCGAATGGTTCGTCGCGTAATCTGAGGACGATGCGAATCGAAAAGCCTTTTCCAAAAGGACAATTCTGGCCAACAATTGTCGATGCGAATGGTTGACGCGATCGAACGATCTTGTTCTTCGATCTTTCGTCGCCAGTAAATCGAACAGGCTCGACCATTTGATCTCTTTCATTTTTGACAATAATTTCATCGTGTGAACACTAGCTTTGACCAGGCCCGCACCATTATCGGCCGAATTGTGCCTTGTGCTGCCGTTGCACCAACAGCAGAACAGGAAACAAATACTTTGGTGACTTGATGAGGAAAAGGTAATACAGAAAAAAGAGACAATTCGCTTTGTAATAAACGTTTTTTTTGTATTCTTTATAGACAATGTTTCAACAATAAACAAATGTTCAAGGTGTCACGAGACTATTCGTATGGACAATTCGTTGCGGTCGAGCCATTGTCGCCAAGAGCCAAGTTGCAACTGCCTGTTATCGTCAAATAACGCATCCATGGGATTCGAACAGGCCGCGCCATTATCATCGGCACGAGTCGTCAACCAGTCGATATGAGCATTACTCAGAATGTGATCAAATGTTGCCGAATTGGTGTATGTGTTTTGATTCAATCGATCGCTCGCATCGCAACGTTTGAAGCGCTCGACCAATTGTAAAAAATATACGGCTAATCGTCGAATAATTTTGTAATAGTTTAATTTATCACGACCCGCGCGAAAATCTCGCAAGAGACAAAAATTCGTAGCGTCTGGATCGAGACTGTTCAGCGAGAACACGCAGCGTACCCGATCGCCCGGACTGTAACCATACCGTTCGATAATACTCTGAATAAACGCGGCCTCCGCACCGATCACAGCGCGCGGATTCAACGCCAAGTTGAACGCAAAGGACTCGACGCCGTGTTTGATTCTGTATTTGTCCAGAAAAGCGAACATGGAAGAAAAAAAGGCCCGTTGATCGTTTATGACTATGTGACAGTTGGCTCGACGTATCGCTAAAATCGCAGCGACATTGCGCTGTAACGTAACGACGGTGTATTTGACAAATTCTTGAGCATTTTTCTCGAATTCCTTGGTGACAAAACGACTGTTTGTCGCATCGAGAGTTTTCCAGTATTTCTTCTTGCCCATAATGCTGCACGTTTCCACACCGGAATCCTCTAGATCTATCGCGATCAACGGACACTCGTAACGACGAAATGTGCGGTTTATCGTACGTACTATCAAAGATTCGTATGCTCGTTGTTCGACCGCGGATATGGCGCAAAAATTTTGAGAATCGTCACTGGTTCCAGTCGACGGTTCTGCTTGACGATTCGATCTAGAGAGGCACAGTATCAGCCCATCGGTATCACGGTACACAACGTTACAACGGATGTCTGACGCGTTCCGAACGATTTCAGTCTCCTCGGGTACAATAGTGCGAGCAATCTTGACAGCGGCGTCCACTCGAGACGTAACTATCGCCGGTAAAGCCACTTCGCAAATCCACGTAGTCTCGTGAAACGTTTTACGCGATAACAGTGTTACCGCAGCAGCCACTTGCGGCGAATATACTACGCTATGTCGATAATTCAGATCACCGTACATCGAATTGGCGACAACTTTGAACATTTTCTCTTTGCACGCGAAAACGCAACGTTGGAACACGTCGCTAGTCTCGCGCACCATTCGCTTATATCGTTGGCGCGTACGCAGATAATGTGTCCAGAGGGAACATATGATCGGACGGTCGCGATTGATACTCGCGCTGCGACAAACTACGAGAATTCTGCGTTTTGAGACATCTTGGCTCGAAGCGATCATTTCGCGCGCATTGGAAAATTCAACACCTTCGTACCAGCAACCATGGCTGCGCAATACCGCCGAAGCCAACGAGTTTCTTCCGCGAATAATGTAATTCGACATGTCGTCGAGCGCACGATTAGTCTCGATCGACGCTGGAGTCACCAAACGATCGATGGTTTCGCGCCATTTCGATTCGACAGGCTCGTAATCGAAACAACGAATCAAACCGGTCCGTATGCCGTCGTCCAGAAACGCGGTATCGTGATTGTGCAATGCCAACAAATGTAAGCACGTTACCACATACACCGTTTCCATGGACAATTCGTATTGACAGCCGATCGAGGGATAGAACGATGCAAAGTCCACGCAAATGGGCCGCCTGAAACAAAGTGAGAAACAAAATAATTTGGGAGAGACGTACATTTCGCTCATGATCACAAACCAACAGCGCGACGAAACGCCTCGACGTGTCGCAGGCTCGACGTGTCGCAAGTTCGACGTGCGATTGCACGATCGAGCAGTTGTACAATAGTAACGTTCCCTTGCACGTAGTACGGAGCAGTAGCGTTCCCAGTCTTATTGTACCTCTGACCATTCCGTACTATGTACTGTATAATAGTACCGGGAACGCTACTGCTCCGTACTACGTACAGGAGGGGGGAACGGTACTACTGTACAATCGCACGATTGCACATTTGTGCGCTCGCGTCGAGCGCACATCGAGCGAACGTCGAGCCTGCGACACATCGAGGCGTTCCGTCATGCTACGATGGTCGAACGAGTTGCGATGATGTAACTTTGTTCGACATTCGATGTTCGCTCGACGTTCGCCGCTAGACGTCCGCTCGACGTTCGAGCGTGCTGCGATGATCGAACATGTTGCTCGACGCTTGCCATTCGTTCGACGTTCGAGTAAAAGTTACATCATCGCAACACATTGCGAACGGCACCGATCGTTATGAGTTGCGCGCAAAAATTTTCAGAGAGCGTGCTATCGTGCTATCGTGCTATCTTGCGATTGTACAGTAGTAACGTTCCCCCCGTATATAGTACGGAGCAGTAGCGTTCCCGGTCCCATTGTACCTCTGACTGCTCCGTACTACGTACTATACAATAGTACCGGCCGTGCGACGAAACGCCTCGTTATATACATTTTACCCCCCTCCATGTCGGACCTTTTGTACAAAAAAAGTGGGAGCGTGCTAAATGTCATTTATTGGTCGATCAGAAAAAGTACCAACATCGCAGATGTTTTTTTTTATGTTAACAATTTAGCACGTCAACACGCTCAACTCCGAGACGCGAATGCGCAGTTGAGCAGTTGTGCATTTGTACAATTGCGCATATAGGCACACCGTGAAAACACAGTACTCACGCATAGTGATTCGGCACCGCCGAGTTTATACCGTCAATGTACAGCTTGCTGTCGTCTATGCGTATCAGGTTCAGTTGATCGTATACCGATGGCAAACGAATCGCAGCAGCTGCTCCGAGCGACGAAGAGTCGATAACGGTGGATGCGACAGTTTCGCCGCGCAGCCATTGACCGACCGTGTGCGGAGACGTTGGTATCACCAGGGCCCGTGGTTGTCCGTGAAAGTCGCGCTTCTTCGCGTCGCTCGGCGCCGAGATTCGCGAATGCATCGAGAACATTGCGTGATCGTTGCATCTGAACGGCAACACCACGCCGTGCTGGAGTGCACATACGGCGAACGCGTTCGGCAAGAGTCTGCTGTTACCAGAGTGCGACGAATCGAACAACGTGGCGTAAAAGTGACGCGCGTACAACGCGATCGTCGGCAGGAGCGATATATTTTGCGCCAAGTGATACACGGTCGTGCTATCCTGAAGATTATACAACGACACGCGCAACATACTGACGCCGCGGTCAATGTTTGGCGAATCGAACGCCGCTCTCGAATCGAACACCTCGTTACCGCCGTCACGATCAAAGTACAGTCGACAGATTGTAACCGCGTCAAAGTTCATCTTTTCCCGACGCGAGCGCTCGGTCAATGAGCGCTCGCTCGCGTCATTAGCGCCAAAGTAGCGCGATACCTGTTTCAGCGCGATCGAACCTACCTGCGCGAGATAGCGTGCCTTCACGTGCGACATAACATCCAGACTCAACTGCGTCGCCGCGAATCGCGGTTCTCGGCGCATAGAAAGCGCGCGAAACGCGCAATCGTACATACCGTGATACAACGCGCGATTAACCATGAACGAGTAATCGCAGTCCCAGCTATTGTAGCCGAGCAGCACGCAAGCAATTCGCTCAGCGTCCGCGGGATCGTCCAATTTGTAGAGATTCGCAAAGAACTCGTTGTTGGACAGTATCTCAAAAGCTTTCAGCAGCAATGTTCATCTCGGTAAAATTGAACCGTGGCTCGCTTCATACCGGGCTGAACGCGCAGCAACGATTGGATCTGTCGCTCTCGAGCGACAATTGTCGTTTGATCGTCATCGGGTAACGGCACATACGCCAAGAGTATCGGCGTCGTGACGATATCGTCATCTTTGTCTTCGACTATCTTTGTTGCGGCGTTGTCTCTCGAATTTGGCGATGGCTCGATTCGTCGCTGATGAACAGTCAGCGTGACGGACGATAGTCGCTGATCCTCCTCTACGCCTCTCGGCAATGTACTGTCCATTCGCGCGATCGTCTCTATATCATAGCTCACCACCGGCAGCCAGGTCAACGGATCGCTCGGCAGTTGGCTCTGACGTCGCTCTCTGACGCTCAGCTTCACAAGGTACTGTTGCGCATCTGAACTGGCGGTGTCGTTTACGCGACACCACACGTTCATCTCAAACACTCGATGTAGATCAATGTGCGTGGCTGCGTCGTCGTCATCAGCGCTGTTTGCCGCATTGTCATCGTCGTCGATGTCCAACTCGACGTCTTCAAACGTTGACTCCTCGCGAGCAGCGCGCGCATGGTGATGCTGCGCCAAATCTCGCTTACGGCGAAAATACGACGTCAATACTACCTCGAAGCACGTCGAGTCCGTGGCGAACAGGGAGTAAGCGTCGCTCCGAGCGTGCGCGTTCTCTCAGATAACGCATTGCGATCGCCCGCGCTCGATACGAATCGAATCGAATCTCGCACAGGTTAGCGTCAGCCACGGTCCACAACACGCGATCGCTGTGCCTCACGAGTGCGAGTATAGTCGAACATATCACCGTGGACACCGGATCGCAACCGTGCACGGCCAAACGACAGTTTAGTCGTTGTCGCAATTCGGACAGCTTGTCGCGTTGCACGGCCGCGTACAGCACCGGAGCCCAAGGCGCGAACAGAGTGGAACGAGTGCACACTCGTCGCGTTATACCGCCGTTGCAAGATACGGTCGTGTATTCGAGCGCGTCTATCGCCAAAACGTTGCAGTATTGTCCGTTCTCGGCTTCGTACGCTGTAGCACCAGTGATCGACGAACAATCAGGCTCCCGTTGTCGTATTCGAGCGTCGTTCACCGACAGTCTCACCAGATCGACAAAACCCGGCGTGCCGGGATAGTGAATGGCCAAAGGATATACAACACGCGCGGCCATTTTTGCTGCGCTCGATTGGGCACAATGAACTTCTACCTTGCCGTGATATCGTCCGCTCTGTTGCTCTGGTGTATCGCATCGCGTCGACACTCTGTGACTGCTACGTCTTCGTCGTCAGCGACGAGCCGTCGCGTTATATACCAATCGCTTCCGGATATCAGGACGCACGGTCGTTCACCGTTCTCGGAGGAGGACACCGATCGATCTGACGATTACTGTTCGCATCGTCACTGCGTGATCGATTACGTGCTATCGCAATGATTGCCCGATCGAACGTGGACGCGTCTCGAGCAATACGGTCTGACGGATCACGCCGCTGCGAAGAGACTCTTGTTCGGCTGCCGACATCGTTTCGCGGTGCTCAGTCCGAGCGATCCCGGTCTGCGCGAGCTATTGAGCGTCAGTGGAGCCGCGACGCGACGCTTATCCGCACTGGACGAGATGGATCGGGCTGCTTACGGCGAATGGAATTTGGCCGACGAATGGAACTTGTACGTAGTGAACGATCGCGGCGAAGCGTACAGAGTGTCCAGCGAGCGGATGCGCGCTCGTTCGTTGGTCGACTCCTTTCGAGCTGCTCTCGTCACTTGGCTGTCGCTGTATCACGCGTCAGCTCGGACCGTCGAAACTTGCGGCGACGATGAACAACAATAGTAGATAGACTAAGGGGATTCTAACTCAAATTTCTAATTAATTATGCAAAAACAATTATTTATTAATTAATATTTTTTAATTAATACCCCCCTAATTAACCCCCCCCTAATTGACCCCCCTCTTAATTGATCCCCCTGTTTACTGATCCCCCCCTCTTAATTGATACCCCCTTTTTATGGGTACCTTCCTGCTCCACCCCAGAATCTTTGATTATATGAGCAAGATGGCGGCCGTGACGTCACGAGAGAAAAACGCGTCGGGCTGTAGGTAGACTCGAACCTGGGCCCCGCGGGTTGCTATAGGATGCTCGAACCTCCTAGACCATTGCTGCCTGTTGCTAGTAGACGTCTAATGAAGGTTCTTGCAGTATGTGTGTGATAACGTCACGCATACGTCAAAAGAAAAAACATGTCGGCGGTGTAGGACAGACTCGAACCTGGGTCCCGCGGTTGCTATCGAGCGCTCGAACCTTCTAGACCACCGTCGCCTATTGCTAGTAGACGTCACGTTACGGGTAAGATGGCGACCCTGACATCACGCATACGTCAAAAGAACAAACATGGCGGCGGTGTAGGTAGGGTCAAACCTGGGCTCCGCGATTACTATCGAACCTGGGCCCCGCGATTACTATCGAACGTCTATCGGATGTCTCTCGAACGTCTATTGGACGTCTCTCGAACGTCTATAGGACGTCTCTCGAACGTCTCTCGGACGTTTCTCGAACGTCTATCGGACGTCTCTCGGACGTCTCTCTCGAACGTCTATCGGATGTCTCTCGAACCTCCTAGACCATTGTTACCTATTGATAGTAGGCGCATAGTGAAGGTTCTTACAGTGTGTATGATGGCGTCACGCATGCGTCAAAAGAAAAACAAAGTCGAAATTAGGCCAGACTCGGACCCCGGACCCTTCGTTTACTGTGCGATGGTCCTACCACTTAGACCATCATAGGGTAGGTTGGAAGGGAATACGAAACGTTCGTCGAAAGAGTATTTTACAATACCGACTTGCGCTGGGCACTATCCTCATCGTTCTGAGGAGGGGGAAGGGAAGTAAAATGGGAGACATATAGAATTAATTTATACATAATTTTATGTTTTAGAATATCATTTATTTGTTCACGGCTTCATACATTATATTTTTCACAGCGCATGCTAACAATTCACAATCAATGAGCGACTCGTGGTCAAAGTCGCTGCTTGTTTGTATTGTTTTTGTTGCAGTATGTACATTAGTAATATAATGCTTCTTTTCACGAAAAATATTTACAAAAGTTTTGAATTTTACACTAACTATACAGATATTTTCTTATAACCATCCATACATGTGATTGATGCAATTTTCAAATGTAAATAATACATTTAACGTATCTGGTGTTACATATAAGCAATTATTAAAAATTGTGAGTTTCACAATTTGTGAGTTGTACATCTTACATGACATTATTGTTAATTCTTCTATACGCATCGGAGGAGACGATGACTTATAAAAATTGGCCTGCAGAAATCTTTGGATGTCAACACGTTGCCCCATTAGCGCATTCCAAGTTTTGATCGGCAATAGCAGTTGTTTGCCACGATTATCATCAATGACTATGTCTATGACGGGTTCAGCTCCTACGCTGAATCCGATATTCAAATAGTTATAAGCAGTTGCAGTCAAAGCGTATCGGCGTCCTAAGATATGCATAGCAGAAGGTCGTGGAACGCTGAAAAGACAGAAAATTTACATGTCTGAATCTTGGAAAAAATTACTACAGATAAACTAAAAGAAACAGCATTATAACACTCACCTTTCGCACATTTTCTTGCTCGGTGGAGTCTCGTCCTCGTATTGAGCAGGCATGTAATAATTTGCGTGTTTAGCGTTCACTTCAGCACCGGCAGCATACATTTTTATTATGTAGACACACCCAAACTTTACTATGTAGACACACAACCAATGAATCTCGTGTTCACAGAGCGACTGAGAGACAGAGGTTTTTTTCCGAAGCCTAATATTAAAGCTACTATAGGGCATCCTCTCCTCTTACACTTCAGAGTTGTAGCGCATGCGCAGATATATTCCTCAAAACAGGAAAGTAAATGAGATGTAGATATCTTTGGTTAGATTCGGGATGGCATTAGAGATGTCGCTTCCGAACGACATCTTTTAACGATATCAGGGGAGAGGAGAGTGTCTTGACCATGGAGCGTCAGGTAGCTCAGTGGGTTTAGAGCAGCCCCCTGCAAGCGAGAGACCCGAATTTAATTCCCGGTCTAGCGACTACCGCACTTACGCGATATTTTTTCTCTCTTCGGGACGAAATAAGAAGCAGGTCCCATCGCCTAGTTACGCCCTCCTTCTTTCACGGTCGTCATTTGACTCGCGCATATCCGAACGTGCTTTCTAACGGAGAGAATATAAAGTAAAGGATTCCAAAGAGCCGAGTATTCTTTGTAGTTAATAAAGAAACTGAAGACTTCACTCAAATCGAACGAGAACTGTTGGAGCAATCCACTCGTCTGAATTCGCGAGAGGCTTACAACGCGTGGGTGCAAAAGTTTGACAAGTGTATCAGATGTTTGGAAGAACAAAGTCGAGCAAAACGACCGCGATTGTCGATTGGTGCCGCGCAATCAGTGGTGGCTCGTATTGCACGACTCGAGGGACTGAAAATTTCCGTGCAAGAACGCTTCATACACGTGGGTGCTGGACACGCATCAAGAGATGCAGAATTGGTATGGAGAGAAATTGATACAGCATTCGAAAACCGCATATCAACCGGCGCAGTTATTAACGTGAACCATATCGAACCTCTTCGATTTCTCCAAGATGCGAAGAGTACAGTGCTTGAGCACGTGCGAAGTGCTATGGAAAAGCACGGCAATCTTAAGGTGAACACTGTGTTCAATGGCGAGTTTATCTCAGGCGACAATCATGCATTCAAAAGCATTAACACGAGAAACAGTGAACTCTTTTCTGCTTTAGATTTGGATAAATGGTACGAACAACGCGTCATCGAGCTTACCTTAGCATCTTTGGAAGAATTTCAAGAACGTGATAGTGGGTGGGCACTGCTACGCATACTTGATCTCACAGTCAATGTGAACAAATACAATCCACTGTATGCAGGGTGCAACATTGAGCTGCCTCGCGAAATAAAATTAAAGAAAGCCGTGATAAACGTACGAACTAAAGACAACGCATGTTTTGCATGGTCCGTGTTCGCGGCATTATATCCAGCTGAAAGAAATGGAGACCGGGAATCTTCGTACCCACATTACACCAAAATATTCAATCTTCAGGATATTGAATTTCCAATGACGTTTAAACAAATTACCAAGTTTGAACAGCTAAACAACATATCCATCAACGTATACACCACTCAAGATAAAAAGAAGCAAGAAGAAGTATGTACGATCGTTCCGATACATCTCGCCAGTAAGAAGGAAAAGCATGTAAATTTGTTATATGTGCAAGATCCACAAGAGTGCAACATGGGACATTTCGTATGGATCAAGAATTTGTCACGTCTTGTGGACATGCAACTGAGTAAGAAAAATGCAAGAAGTATATATGCGATCGGTAAGGAGATATTCACCATAAATATAACAAATATGAAATAAAAGAATAACTCGTAATATCCATTTCTTTTCAGTTGCTTGCATTATTTTTATTCCAACGAAAAACTGGAGAATCATATCATAGATTGCAACAAGTTGAATGACTGTGCAGTCATCCTGCCAACAGAGGCCAACAAGTGGCTCAGTTTTACTAATTACAGCAGAAGGGAACGGATTCCATTCGTGGTGTACGCTGACCTGGAATGCATTCTAGAGAAAACGCCAAACGAAGAAAAAAAGCGTATATGTATCAGCATCATAAAGTACATAGTATAGCTTATTATGTACGATGTTCCTACGATGAATCATTATCCGCATATCAGTGTCGTCGCGATCCGAATTGCATTTCGTGGTTCGTCGAGGAACTTAAACAATTGGCGCATCGTATAAAAATTATTCTGCGTAATAATGTCCCTATGAAAATTTTATCACAAGAACAGTGCGCAGCATTTTATAGTGCAACACGTTATCATACATGCGAAAAATTATTCGCAGTGGGGGATATACGCGTACGCAATCACTGTCATTTAACCGGACAATACAGGGGTCCCGCACATTCCAATTGTAATTTAAATTATACAGATTTCTATTATATTCCGAAAGTTTTTCATAACTTATCAGGTTATGACGCTCATTTTATTATCAAGGAAGTAGCCACCGCGTTCGAAGGTCACGTCGATGTACTACCAATAACAAAAGAAAGATATATTTCATTTACCAAACATATTGAAGATCCAGATCACCTACTTTGAATTTCGCAGGCGCTGCAATCTTTACGTTACTATAGACTGTGTTTAAGAGCATATTAGCAATCGTAGGAGTCACATCGATAGGACGCATGCCGATAGTTCGATGTTTTCGCGTGTTGTATTCAGCGACGAAGCGCGGTAACGAGTCGATCCATTTGTAAGTTCCGTTGAATGTAAACATTTTCCACATGTTGTTCTTTAACGTGCGGTTGAATCGCTCCACAACAGATGCCTTCATTACTAAATAAGTCGAATAATGATTGACACCGTGTTTCTTCACAAGTCTCTGCAACTCTGTATTGTAAAACTCCTTTCCCTGATCAGTTTGCAAGTTCTTCGGACATCTTCCATCCGTTCGAATTATCTTTGCGAATGCCTCGACTATCTCCTTTCCGCTTTTGCTCTTTAACGGCACGGCCCATGCGTGCTTGCTCAGTACATCGATAATGGTGAGTATGTAGTGGTGGCCTCCATTGAATCGCGAGTAAGGACGCATTTCCACCACATCGGCCTGCCAAAGATCATCGTATCCACGCACTATGACGCGTCTGCGAGGAAAATTTCGTCTCGCTGGAGCGTGTAATTCTTTCACTAGTTGTTCTTTTTCGGAATGTTTCTTCTCATTATTTTTCCCCGTTACTCGCCGAGTCGTTTTCCCATCATGCGTGAAGCTTTGTCGCTTTACACCGGCAGAAACAGCTGAAATAGTACCGATGAGTTGCTTCTCTGAATTTTTCTTCTTTTTGTTAAATTTTGACGATTGCTTCACTATTGCAGCTCGTGATGATCCGTCTCTTGCTTATGTCGATACTATATGTCGATTCAACTGCAATATTCTACTTTTATATTTTCGACGATTTCTTTATCTCTGAATCTGTCCAGTCTAAAATTCGTTCTATGTTCTCATGAATGCTATTTATGCTCAGTATGTTTTTCTTCTGGTAGTCTTCCAGCCAATCCTTCAATGTTTTAACATTCTCATCTACATACTGCTTCGTCTCAACGTTACTCTCATGCAGTAGAATCTTTACAGAATTTATATTCTCATCTAT
Source organism: Harpegnathos saltator (assembly GCF_003227715.2). Lineage (NCBI taxonomy): Eukaryota > Metazoa > Arthropoda > Insecta > Hymenoptera > Formicidae > Harpegnathos > Harpegnathos saltator. The sequence continues at coordinate 136,213 of NW_020230590.1, read as the reverse complement.
ATACTGCTTCTTCTCAACGTTACTCTCATGCAGCAGAAGTTTTACAGACTTTATACTCTCATCCACATAATTTTTGTGCGCAACATCGTTGAAGACTCTCGGCCGCGTTACATAATGTATCGCGTGTCCTGTTGCGTCAAAACCTTTGCCACCGGCGGTTAGACAAAGGGCATTTTCATGTACGTATCGTTTGGTTGCAACATCATTCAAATGATTTCTCACACCTGCAACACATTCTTCCACGTATTGTTTGGTTGCAACGTCATTGTCGGCTTCAGGCTGCGCTACATGTTTTATCTTGCGCGATTTTGCATCAAAAACTTTGGCCGCGTTTAAACAAAGGGCATTTTCATGTATGTAATTTTCAACATGTTCATTCCATTGATGCGCTCGATCAATTTTCGCACCATTGTTTTCTCGCGACACTCCAAACTTATTCATCGACATTTCGGAACAAGTTGTACCGACTGACTGACTTGTGTCAATGCCACGCTGCTTAATTTATAATGAGACCAGCTTCACGGAGTTCTTCGATAATCGATAAAATTTCGTGCTCGTGCGAGTTGTTGCCAGCTTGGCGCGAAGCGTCAAGCAATCGCAGACGATCCACCAGCTCCTTGGGATCATCCCAATGCACGTAATCGATATTGTCGTCATTTAAGGTCATCATAGCTTGCGATGCGTGTAAACCTTTTCCTCCCACTTTATTGCTCGACGCATCTGATACTAGGGGTGCGATTATATGTTTATATTTGTGTCCCTTATTACCGAGTATAGGATTTTGCGGGAGGTACCCGCGTCTGTGAGTATTTGTCGCCAATAGTATATTTATGTATTTTTGCATATCAGCTTCAGTGTACACAGAATCGTCGGGGATTCTTTTGAATATTAGCTCGTAAAGACTGGGTGTTCCAATGTATCCTGTTTCGTCTACGATTATATTATCGTCTCTGTCCACATCGATACGTTTATCACCGAGCATCGCTCCATCGTTACTAAGACGTACGCCGTAAACATAATCTATAGTGTTATCTTTCCCACTGCTTAGCACAGCTACCATATATTTTTGACCCAACGGACCAAAATGATCACGTAAAGTTTGTTGTCCTTTGTACGTTCGCAACTGACGTCTAACGGATGTCACTACCAGTTTATCGGGGGTTTCGGAAACATTCTCATCATCATCATCATCATCAGTGAGTAGCTTGTCGATCGATGAAGGTTCATGCGACATTCCATGTAGTTCCTCATGTTGTAGAGCTTCCGTCGATGTAGGAACTATCAGAGGATCGTTTAATAGTTTCCGTTTCGGTGTAGTCAATGCGACTGGTGAAAGTTTTGCTTTACGCTTTATCTTTTTTTCGGGTTTTAATATTACACTATTTGTTTCTTCGCTTGTACTCATTGCTAGTGGCTCAGTTTTAACATCAACGTTACTTTCCACATTAGCGCTGCTTCCCGCGATTTGCTTGAGAGGTTCAATAATAGGTTTAAAGTGTCTCTCCAATGCAGCATTTTCCACCATTCTACCGGTTTTCAAAGCGCGATACTTTCTGCGGATCGATTCGCTCGTTTCCGCAATCTCTTCCGCTACCTTCTCACGATCCATGATCTTCACGCTACTATTCATCATTGATATATTTGTCTCGTGGACGTTGAAGATGTTACCACGTTGAGGTTAAAATGACGATTGTGCATCTCACAGTACAGCAAAGTCGTTAAATCCTTTTCTGTATCGTCCGTCGGTCATTGGGCTATCCTTATCAATCACTGTGAAACCATATTTATCCTCCCAACATTTGCAACACAATGTACTGAAATCCTCATATGACATATCAGTGTTCACATGATCGTTGTACACATGTTTCAAGTTGGTACCATCCTGTTTAAAGAGAATCAGAAAATTTGCATTGTCCCGTATAAGATGCTTGGGTATTTTTGCGTATGTCTGACAGAGATAGAAACAGTAAACGCTCGAATGACGATCCATTGCAAAGTATTTTCTTATCGTATCTTGTTTGTCACATGCAACGTCATCAAAGATAAAAATGGAATTTTTAGGCGTTTCGGTCGTTGGAATCACATAGCTGTTATTGGAAAATGTAAAGTATCTAATTTCATCTATCGATTTCAGCAGATTTTCCAAGTAGCGATATTTAGGTTGTTGCAACGATTTCGAGTATACGTACAAGTTCTCGAAACGTAGACCGTGCGGACTTTCCAACAAGCTGATGAGAATGTTTGTCATGCCGCAATTCGAGGGACCGCATATGATGCCGCGTATGGTGTTCGGAAGTATGTTTCCATGCCTGCGCGCCTCTTGCTCAAGCATTGATTCCGTTCTATTGTCGAAATTTGTCACGCATATCGACGTTGGTTGCTTCACGAACCGCATGTTCCCCCGTGTGTCGCAAAATAATTTAAATGTGACGCTGATTTAACTATATATAAGCGCGTCAATCTTGGAAACACTCAGTTTAGAAAATGTTCCTCCTGTTGACAGATACCCATGATATTCGAGAGCTAACCTCAGAACAACTGAAATATATACCGAAGATTGTTCTGTTACGCGAATTTGCAAAGTATATTGACGATTTGCAGGTTAGACTCCCGGAACATTTAAGAGTCGATCCAGAGGTTCAGCAGTATCGTCGGTGTTTGGAACATTACAATCGTCCATGGCAGCAAGCACATATCGACGGTCCAGCACCGCTGACCAGCACTGCGATAAATGCGTTTCCTATCGAACTACACATTCCCAGATATCAATTTTGTGGTCCTGGGACTCGCTTGGTAAAACGATTGGCCAGAGGTGACCAAGGCATTAATTTATTGGACGCGGCGTGTCGTGAGCACTTGATATAGCCTATTCGCGTAACAACAATCTCACTGATCGGCACGCGGCGGATGAAATTCTCGATGTGAAAGCGCGGAAACGCATAACTTCAAAAGAATCAACTCTAGGCGAGAAAGCTGCTGCTGCAGTCGTTTGGGCTGCTATGAAAGCCAAAACGAAAATCGGCATGGGCATAGGCACGAAGAAAGAGGAGTCGTCCAAGAAAGAAATCCGAAAACGAGCACTTCCCGGTAGCAAAACGGATGATATTTTACCAGTTCTACCATTACTGGGAGTTCTCGGTTCACTAGTCGGTAGAGCGGCGGGTGTCACAAAAGCAGTGAATGATGGCAAAGCCGCGCAAAGCCAGCTGGAAGAATTAAAACGTCATCATCGTGCAATGGAAGGTCGCGCTACGAAAGGTCGCGANGACTTTCCTGTAAGAGCACTCCACACTTTTCCGTCAGCCATAGTTAGACTCAAGCGCACTTTACTGTAATCTTCACAGGATCGGTTATAATAACCGGTGTTAATGCAGAAATACAAGATTCAATATAATTTCTCTCTTTTATTATTACGGTATTTGTTTCTTTCATAAATTGTCAGGCGTATCGGTCTACAAAAATGTTTGGAAGAAGGTTGTTTGTTTCTCCTAAAATAAGTAACTGACCATCAGCGGATAATGTTTGCAATTGCAAAGGCACAAGCCATGTAACAAACAGAGAAGTGTCAGAAGATTCTTTATTTTCAGAAAACTTTTGTTTATATAACGACTGACCTGAACTGCCATCAAAACCCCATTTCAAAAGCAATTCTGCTTTTTGTAGTAATGTGGGATTTATTGAGTCTAACACAAGTTGAGAAACATTAACAAGCCGGGAAACGGTATGATCTAGTAAAGACTGCAATTGTACTTGTGCGGATGTCTCTGTAATAACAATGTTCTCTGGATAACAGAGAGTTTTTGCATTCAATATTTTGTGATAATTGGGATAAATATCAGCACCTCTCTCTTTGGCACCGATACGTAATGTTTTATATTGGTCAACTGAAAATCGGCAGTTAATAATCAGAGCAAGAGCTTCCTCCTCTGTGTAGGGATGGACAACAGGAGCTTTTGAGACGGACTTATTGGATATACTTTCTAATATCAAGTTTGCTACTCTTTCATTCCCTTCTTTCCGCAGGCTCGTACATGTTGCAAAGCTAATATATTAGACGAGTGCAAAGCTGATAGGTCTGAAGATTTTTTTCTCTTCGTGCGATCACTACTCTCTTCATAAGAGAGTTTTGGACGACCACGTTTCGTAATATTGTTTTCAACATTTTGGTATTTTTGCAAAGATAGAATAGAAGGTGGAAGATTAAATTCTTTTTCGAGCCACGTTTTATTTTTAATAAAAATTCATCGAAATTTGTACGATATTTAGATTGTTTTTCTTTAAATCTTGATACGAATGAAGTGACATACTTTTGTAAATCTCTTTTTATTTTAGGAGAACATTGTTCCAATTTTATTATTTCTAAAATGTATTTTTGTAAATAATTATTATATTCAGTTTGACGAAGTTCTCGGACAGCTTCAACAAGCTGTTTATTAGTAAAAGATGTCATTATTAAAAAGACAAGTATTCAATATTATTGAAAAAACGTATGTTTGTATATTTTATCGTATACCAAACCTCGATCACCATGACTCACCGGCATGAAGAGCCGCATAAGAGTACAACCTCTCAGAGATGGATCGTGAAGACGATCGCTACTAAGTTGTTTAAAGAGGGCTGTGAAACGGCCGCGATATTAAGTCTCATCAAGGAGACTTAGCGCAAAATCGCATGTACGCGATATCACAAAACTACGACTATAACGGAAGTCGCGACCGTATCCTTTTGTACGAGCGACTTATGACGGATGCCGTTACCGCTGCACACTTGTCGGCGGGCAGAAGTCGGAATAAAGTCGAGACAGCGACCGCCTCCTCTTAAGTACTATACGTATACGATTATAGTGAAAAGAAAATAGTCTGACTCTAATTGTACACGTGCGTAGTGTTCCTTTGACATTATAACCATAGAAATCAATTGGAGAACTTTTATAAAAAATGCGATTACTGGAAGCCGGATGGCTCGAGGAAAGCTGGACGGTTGGGATGCAGGAGCGTTGGAATGCAGGAGTGCACTAGGAGGCTGGAGTGCTCGAGGATGGCTGGTGGTTGAGATCGCAGAAACGCAGGAGCGCGGATGTGCTGACGCGCAGGGACACAGGAACGCAGGATGTGCAGACGCACAGGAATACAAGAACGCAGGATGTGCAGATGCGCAGGAACACAGGAAAGAAGGATGTGCAGACGCGCAGGAACACAGAAACACAGGATGACAGCCAGAGGCCGGGCCTCCCGAGGAAAACCAGTCGGCAGGAACGCAGGCAAACCTTGAAAACATTCACAAATTCGACAACCCATCCAAGCACAAATCACTTTTCTTATCACGACACCAACTTTGCATACGAACCTGGAGAAAAGAAGCGAAAAAATGAAGGAGCTCGTTGTTGATTGCGAGAGTCGTTCCTCACAACCGAACTGCTTTTCTTTTCTTTCTTCTTCTTTTTTTTTCTTGCCGCCATCCATTCCCAAACAATACGCAACTCGATTTTAACGTCGAGAAAACGTCGCCGCGGTGCGGCGAGTGCCATGTATTAACGCGCGGAAGCTCGTGAGTGAAATCGCGAGCGAGGAAGCGCGGACGCGAGGAAAATAGCACTATACGCGCTACACCCATTACCCATAAGGATTCCCATTTCTACCTAGGGGGAGATTTCTGTCACAGTAATGTTATAAAATAGTTTATAAAATAGTTTATATATATAAAAACAAAGCAACAAAAAATATTTATTTTATATAACCTTTACCTTTTATATTTATAATTTTCATATTTATATTTTTTATTGTTATTAGTTTTTTATATTTATATTGTTTATGTTGTTTATCAATTTATGATTTGTTTATTTTACGTTAAAAACTACAATTTTCCCCGTAAATGTTCACGGTAAACATTTTTTGTCATATACGTAACATATATGTTAAATGTTATGTACAGAGATGGTTCTGCTACATATATAAGCTTTGTTGCGTTTCAGATATGTAACAAAAGTCAGATATATAGCAGAAACATCTCTGTGTATAACATTAAACATATATGTTACATATTCGACATAAAATGTTTACTAGGTTGCATTATTAAACAGTTGTTATCGCGTTCGAAATAAATAAAAGTTTAAAGTTTGTGGTTAATTGTTAGTTTGTTTGCCAACGTCATAAATTTAACTAGAGTAAATTATTTTGGTCGACAATTTAATTTTGATATGAATCGGTATTATCTACAACTGAGAGGATTTGACCGTAAGCGTATAAAGTATGGACCGCTGCTCATAAAATTTATCATATCTTTGTAACCGCTGGATACCGCTGTTTCTACTTCTGTATAAACATTAATAAACATCCTACCTTTGTTTTAACAAAAGTACAACGTTGTGGCAGATCGTGAATTTTTTGTATGCCACGAAATAGATGATAGACAGTATATAAAATATAACTTCTTTACATTTAATTGTTATGTGATATATATAAGACATTCTAATATTATTTTCCTTGTAAATGAAAGTAAACGGATCAGATATTAAACAGGAAAAGTCATTTTGATCATGGAAACTTTTTCGAAGCAAAATCAGGTATATCATTCTGAGGATTATAATCGTGCTATTTCTTACATCTCAATATATATAACTTTCATTCTACATATCTTCGTTATACAGTCGAATTCCGACATACTTTAACTACAATTGATTAATTTGGACCTTCTCGAAAATATACTGTAAAGGAGAACCAAAAATTACGATTTTCATTTTTTTCTATTTTGGCCACGTTTAACGACTTTCGGCACACTGTGCGACGCCGCCGTTACTACCGCTGATGACAAAGTACGCGTTGAGCAATTGCGCATGCTGATCCTCGTAACCGGGCAAATCGGTGAGCGACACGTTCAGACTCTCGTGCGCGATGTACTCGTACAGCCTGTCGGTGCGCGTACGCGGATCGCCGTCGTCCGCGGAATCGTCACCCGCGGCATCGCTGTCCCGCGCGTCGTCCAAACGGCGTCGCGCTCGTTCGATGTCGGCGTGAATGTTTCGTACGGTGCCGAGCGACACCGCCAAGTCGGCGAAACCGCTCAATTGCATAGATCGCAACGGCAGCGTTTGCATACATCGAGCGACCACTTCGCTGCGCAGAAGTCGATCCGTTTGATCGACGATGAAGCGGTCGTAGCGCGCGGCGTACTGCGCTACCAGTGTACCGAGGGCCACGTGTCTATCAGCGGCTGCCCCGTTATCGGTACATTCCAGTTCGAGTATCAGTCGGGCCTCCCGATTGTACGCGCGCACAAAGTCTTCGGTCGCGCGATTGTACGCCGAGGTCGCCACATTTTCGGTGGAATCGGCGGCGATACCCTGCGACGTCATCCAGGTAGCAAAAAATTACCGCGCGCTAGCGGCGCGGCGCGATCGATGTGACCATGAGAGCGCGATTATTTCCCAGCGGGAAACAACATGGCCGCCACGTGAGCCGACACTACGGACTTACTGATCTCGTCGGCGATCACAGCCACACCGATGCGCAGCGTTTCGAGAGTTTTGCCGTTGAACAGCTGGTTCAGTCGCTCGTTGCTCTGCACCTTTGTCTGACCGACAAAGTACACGAACGTTAGGATGAGCGCTATAATCACCAGTACGCACAGAGTAGCGCTCGCGCCCATGACGCGACGACGGTCGACCGCTAGCGGTGCTTTCTCTCGATCGAAGAATCGAACGACAGTCGATGCAGCGCGTGAAAAAAAAGCTGGGTCGATTAGTGAGCCGCAGCGTCTTACCTTTTTGAGCGTTCGGAGGCGACCTCACTGGTTCCTATTTCACGAGCGCGAGACGTACACGGGGAACCACACGGATCCCATTCGAGACAAAACGGGGAACCGCTCAAGGATTACAGAGTGTTCCCCGAATTCGTCAAAATGGTTAAAAGAACCGCATTTTTTGTCATTTTGTCATTGGCGATTTTCGGGAACCACTCGGGATCCTTGGCGCTGCACTCATTCGGCACGATCACGCGTAAAAATAGGATCCACTCGAGTATGCAATCAGCACCGAATAGAATCCACACGTACCTCGAAATAGGATCCACCGCGAGGCGAAATGGGATCCACTCGAATCCGCGCACGCGAAACCGGTCGCTGACGATCGAAGCGCGAGACACGTCCGTCTCAGTCGTTGATGATCGAGGCGCGAGATTATTTTGAAATTCTCGACACCATGTCGAATAGATCACGCTCGCTCGTCGGTGAGGAATGTTGCGATGGTGCGAGTGCGCAGCACACTGCTGCGCGCATCGCCACTCGGACGCTCGACGGCGCTTTATCGGTCCGCGACACCCACAGGGCTCGGACCTCGACGTAGCCGGCGATCGCGGAGTTTTCGGCGTGACGATCGCGATAGGAATCCTCGCGAACGACTCCGGCGTTGTTCTCGAACGCGACAGCATCGTGCCACAGTGCGATCGAACCGTCGAAATCGAGGCAGGGCACGCCGCCGCTCTTCGCGTTGCTCGAAGAAGCGGGTCCTCTGACCGGTGCCGATTGCGCGTCGACAATGTCGCTGAGCGCGACGAACGAGGTCGCGCGTTTGCGAGGTTGTCGCGCCACGCGAATCATCGCGTCTTCGCGCAGCGTTCCACACGCTGCGTCTCACCGGATATATACCGATGGCACGATGAACATCGCCGCACCAATCCAACAAGGATATTAGCAGCGACCAGGCCTCGACCGGCGACTCGAATCGATGATCCAACAATTTTTCACCGTGCAGGCGCGATGTCTCGGCAAAGTCGACGCGATCGGCGGCACTGCCACCGCACGACAGTTCGATATCGCCGAGCCACTCGGGACGCGCGAACCGACACTCCGCGGTCGGACGTTCGAGCATCAGCAACACGGACATTTACGCCGACGAGACATCGTCTCGATCGTTATCGCTCGCGCACGATTCGCTCCGCGCTCGACGCATCTCGACGCGAAGCGATCCGCGCGAATCGGCGCCGTCGCTCACCGTGACAAGGGACGCGCGCGTCGAGCGGTACGACGCGCTGAACGCGTAACGAGCGACTGTGTCGCCGTACGGTCTGCTCGGATAAGTGACCGTCGCTCGAGTCACGTGTCGTCGTCGGTCTAGAAAATCGCAACTGCTGTAGTAGCGCGCGTCGTAGATGAGTCGCATCAGGCGTCGATACGTGTTCAGAATGGAGCGTCGTCCGCCGCCGGTGAATAGCGCCCGATTGGTCGCGGCGAAGATTGCGATCTCGCGGCATGAATCGGACCACGCGCAAACAGCGGCGCGCTCGTTATCGCGATCGCGTTTCCGCGCAGCGGCGATCGCGGTTGTCGCGCCGTCGGCTCCTCGATGCGATCGCGCCGAACCAGCAATGGATCTTTGCTCAACTGACGACCGAGATCGCTGAGAGTCCAGTCGGTAGCGGTGGTTGCGGAGATTGCACCGTCGCGCGAATTTCCGTTCGGGAACGCGGTCGTCGAGTTCGCGCCCGCCGCGACAAACACTCGGTCAAACAGCGAACTGTGAATGTCGCACAGGCGGCGGGCCTGGTGACGACTTTGCGTCGCGCTGCTGCTCGACAACTCGTGGCGAGCCATCGCAAAAGTGGCGCATAGAGAACGGATCGTTTCGCGACGTGGCTTAATCCCCGAGGATCACCTCGAGCCGTCGTCGCCATCTATACCGGTGACCGCGGAGTCGGACTCGGCGCAGCCGAGCGAATCGTCCAGCATCGCGGTCATCGCGGCGTCGAAAGGTGCGAAGAACACACACAGCGCGTCGTCGCGCGATCGCACGGCGTATCGCCGCGTCTCCGCGGTCATCGCGACGGACGTCGCCGACTCCTCGCGACCATTGTCCGAAACGACGGCGCCGTCGGCGTTTGCCGATTCCGCGGATCTGTCGAGCGGAAAGAGCACGTAATACGGATCGAGTCGCGGCGTGCGTTCTCGGGTCCGCAGTCGCAGCCACGCCATGGCGTACTCGTCAAACACGCTGTTTTGCTGCTCGACGTTGTAGTGACCCGGGTCCCAGCCGAACATCACCGCCATGTCCAGCACAAACGACAGCAATTCAATCATGGCGACTATCACGCCCACGCCGGTGGCCACGGATCCGAGCGACAGCATGACGCGCGTGCTCAGCGAGGTGAGCGCGATCGACAGCATTCTCGCGGTGGACGCGCGTACCGCGAGACCGAGAAGGATGTGCGACGCTACGCCGCCGAGTCGCTGCCCGGTGAATCGAAGAGCTCGGTTGTACGCCGACCGCATCAATCGCGTCATCCACGTTTCGCACAACACGGTGCCCGCTAGCGCGCCCGTTTCCTCCAGCAGCGTCTGGATCGTGCTAATCATGCTCTCCATGCTGGATCGTCTCGAGTCGCGCAACGTCACACTTGCGTATAGTCGATCAAAGTTCAACACGCGGCGATGGCGAGCACCCTCGTCGTCGTCGTCGCGATCGACTGCGCGCCGTTTGCGCGACGAGTCGCCACGCTGCTGCTGCGCGTCTTGGTCGTGACGGCGCGGCGTTGAATCGTCATCGTCGTCCAGCTACGATCCGTCGAACGGTCGGTCGAGGAATGAGCGATGCGCGAGTCTCGACGGGTGCGTTTTGCGCTGCAGCAACGCTCGAGCCAAGCTGCGCGCGTCGATATTCGCGAGCGAGTGCGACCCGTGGTTTCGCGCCGCGACTGCATCGCGTTGTTCGCGAACGCGCCGCGATCGCCGCTCGCCGCCGCGCTCATTCGCGAACGCATAGTCCAGAGGGATGGCGCGCTCAACGCGGCCGCCGTCGCAATTCGTCCAGACGACATCCCGCGAAGTGACACCCAGATCGGACAGCAGAACGTTAGGTGGCGGACACACCCACGAACGATCCACGTCGCGAAACCACGCGACGCGCGACAATCCTCGCGCTCCGGTGCGATCTCGGGCCGTGACGACAACGCGGGGAACGTTTCATCGCATCGATCGCCGCCATGCACCGCGTGGCGAGCCAAACATATCAGCGTCGAACCGAGAAACGTGTACGACAGTATTTGCTCCTACCATGGCACGGTGCAGGAGCGCGACTCAGCGTCGAATCCCTTGTCGAAGGCCGCGCAATACGACGAGCTCAAGCGACCGGTCGTGGCGAACCGGCGGTCGAGCTGTTCGTCGTGGTCGCAACGAGAGTCGGTGTTCACTTGGCCGCGAACTAGATCGTCCCCGAGAGCGAAATTGCTCACGCGACACTCGTCGCTCTTGTCGCGAGCGCTGCGCGCCTACGGCTGCGTGACGAATGCTCGCAGGCCAATGTCCGCGTGTTCGTACGTGTTCGTTTCGGGGTGTGTACTCGAACAGACCAATGTTCGTCCGTTGCGTGTCGATGAGCTTCGCCGGTTTGAGCGATGAGTCAGTTGTTGGTGCCGTCGTCGTCGTGCTGTTGACGCTTGCGTGCGTCGAGTGGACGATTCGTCGATGATACGAACCGTCGCGAACATACATGACGTCGTACTCGTTTGTGGCATATTGCGCGTTGGTCAAAGGAGGACCGTTATCGTCCGTCGTTGTGATCGTCGCGTCGTCGTCATCGTCTCGTCGAACGGTCGTGGCGTTCAAACGATGCAGAAAGAAGCACGCCGACTCGCACGCCGTGACCGTTGTCGAGTCACCGGACGGAAATAACTTGGGGACATTGCGTGTGTCGCACAGACGACTCGCCGTTCGACGGATACGCGTTGTGGCAACGCATGAATCGGCACGCGTCCTTGGCGTTCATCCAGCGCAGCGTCACCACCAGCGCGGCATCGGCCATCGATTCGTCGTACGCGTAGTCCTCGAACGGATCGGCGCGACGCACGCGAATCTCGATCTTTGTCGCGATCGACAGATAGGACAGGGCCAAATTCCACAGATGCAGCAATAGAGCTCGATTGTCCACATACGCGTTGGCCTGGGTCTCGTAGTAACGCATGTACACGGTCTCGGCTATTTTGGACCGCGACATTTTTTCGGGGGGTCCTCTTTTGCTAATCTAATCGTGCACACGCGATAACCGATGGAGCGGTTGACCACTCGAACCAAGGGTCGAGAAATCAACGATACAAAGTAGAGCGAACGAGAGATGGCCGAATTATCGGCGAAGGCTTATCTCCGGTCGTATAATCGATCAGTGTCATCGTGCTCGAAGAGTATCGCTCAGCCAGCAAAGATTCGAGCGATACAACGACTCGCGTGCGGTGCGATTCGACGCAGACGCGGTCGTCCGACTCGGCGTCGCGCATAAACGAACGCACCAGTTCGAGGCGACCGCACTCTAGACAACCGGCGCTGTACACCGCAGCGGACGACCCCACGGTGTCTTCGTACGAGATCGCGTCGATCGGACGCGGCTTCAGCATCAGCACCGAACATTCGTTTCGTCGACAACGAGCGACTCCGCCGCGGGTATTGGTCAAAAAGTAAAACTGGTCGTTCGGACGATAGTACACGTACCATTCTAGTGGATGTACGATGATCAGTCCGTCGCGTTTGCGCCGAAACACCTCGGCTCGCAACATCGACGGACCGACATTGTCGACGTACTCGCCGAGAACGCGTTCCGCCGCACGCTGACCCAGCCACCAGGAATTTTGAGCCAATGACAAACGAGCGAGTGAAACGCTTTTCTCCGCGGCGTTCTTGCCGCGCAACGAAGACGCGTCGATTAATCGCGCTTCGTCAAAGATCAAACGCGCGCTCGCGATATACGACAAAACGCGCGCCGTGACGATCGAGATCGCCGCGATCGCGAATAGCGCAAACGGACCCATGGATGTATATCTTCCGGGCGATCGTCACCTATCGTCGACGCGCCGCGGTGTATCGCACCGAGTACTGCGAATCGTCGTCGGATGTGATCAATGGTTCCGAAACGATCTCGGCGCGATCGCCGTATCGCGATAACAACGACGACGATGAAACTGACTCGCTGTTTGGTAGTCGCGGGATCGTCCTCTGTACGATTGCTCTTTCGCTAATCAGGTGCTCGCGTCCTCGTTGGCCGACGATGTAACTCAATGACGTGATTCTCTGTTACGACACACAAACGACCCAAGACGGCGCGGTTCGCGCAATCGTCATTGCGTCGGGGAGGAAAAATGATAATTTGCGCACATTACGCGACACTTACACAACAATGACACATTGAGCGCAACAACACTGAACGGAAACAAATATGCGAATCATCTACCGCGCAGAGCCATCGAACACGCCTGAGCGGCGGCGTTTCGATCTCGCTCCTCGCGCTCCTCCTTCTCGGTGCTGGTGAACGAACTGATGATCGCGTTGTCGAATACCGAGAAACACGACTGCTTGCTGACCACGAGCGCGCCGGAGAATATTGTCAAAGAGCTGCACAGAAACACCACAAAATTCTTATTCCAGGAGAGAATCAACGCGCTCAGCAGCACGATGGCCAACAAGCATATAATGTACGTCATATTTCGCGTGTTCCACAACACCATCTTGCAGTCGGACCACGTCACCGACATCTTGGTCAGACCGGGTGCCAGCGTGCGACGAAGGTTGTTGAACGTATCGCGAACATTCAAACGCTCGTTCTCGCGATGATCGTTATCGCCGCCCGACATTTGCGCGACTCGTGTCGAACCGAGAGAGATGGGAAGAGAACGAAACTCTGAACACGGTAGTTGCGATTGTCTCCTTTCTCTCTTATTAGGTAACGAGAAAAAATGGAGCGGAGAAAACGATCATCGCGAAATCACATTTTTTACGCGTTTATTACCAGATCTCGCGGTGCTGCTACAGTGTTGGCGCCTCCTTCTTGAAACTGATCGGCCAGGTACAGTATCGACAGTTCACCCTGAGCAGCACGTCTCGCATCGATCGCTCCGTGAATCGCATCATCGTTTTCCTCGTTATCGCGCGTTGCGGTCGTTGCTGATGGCGTGGTTGCGAGTGCATCGGTACTGCTGGAAATTTCCAGCAACGAATCCGCCTCCGTATCCATCGCACCTCTGGCAGTCGCTGTAACAGAGCGCGACACTGTGACACTATTGTCGGATGATTCGACCGCGTCATCGAACGTACCCTCGTCATTGACGGGCTCCACGTGACAGATCAACGGACGATCGTCGAAATTGACATTGTCGTGCGTTATGCAATTGTCGATTGCATCGGCAGACGCATGCAACGCGACTTTGCCCGTTGTCCGCTCAAACCGTACAGATTGTACGTTTTGGCGCTTCGCGGCAGCATCACATCTTTACCGAATTGACGAGACACATTGTCGGTCGCTGTGGTGATCACGGGCAACACTTCTCGTTCGCGAGCGTCTCGCTTTTGACGCTGCGACTCGTACGCTATCACTCGTGGCGTCAGTTTCACCTTTATGCTCGACGACACGTGCAAGCCCGACGGCGTAACTATTATTCCCGGAATCGCTTGATTCATACGCATGGTGCGAGTAAACGTGAGATTATACGTGTCGTTCGTTTCGTTACGATGCATAATGAACGCGCTCGGTGGGGACGGCAATGCCAACTTGTCACCGTCCAACAACCATCGGTTCTGACGAACCATCTCGTGAAAGAACAAGACCGAGTGCATAATAATTTTTTTCCGGTCGCTCGATCGACGACGTAAGGACGTTAGGAGACGAAATCGGCGCGTTTACGCGTTCGATCGATCGATCGACAAAATTGGCAATCACTCTTGCACATTATATCGGAGAGGGCGATTGATCGATCGCTTGATCAACGGTCAAACGCACGCCTTGTTCGCTATGAACGACACGCACGCACCGGGACTACGGGAATTGATTGTACGAGCGATCGAACGATCGGTCGTTGTTTGCGGGCCGTTGTTGACGCTGGACGATGCGATTGAGCGAATCGAGAACCTCGATTCCAACGGAGCGGATGACGCGCTGCGACAATTGCTCGCTCGAGAATCCACGACGGTGAAGAAACACGACGCACCGTCAACCGTTGTCGCGCTGTCACGCGATCATATCGCGATCGTCATGCTGTCGCTGCTGAGTGACATCGGAGCGCTCGAGCCCGATGACGCCGCCTGGAACAAATTATTGCGGCCGCGAATAACCGTGAACGGCGACTCGGCGACGAATCGACGCTACGTCGAACACTAGTGACCAAACGTCTGCGAGCGTTTCTTGAGCGCGTTCGCACACACGATCGGAGGAACGCTATGTACGACGGCACGCTGGACTCGAGCGATTTCTTCGAGATATTCGACGTATTGAGCGCAGCCGGTTGTTTGGCCGCAAAAGTGTCGTCGAGCGACGAGACCGCTGTCGAAAAAATCAATGATTTTTCAACGAAACGAACTAACGCGCGCCGCATTCGCATGTACGAACAACGGATCGCTGCGCTGTTCGATGCTCTGTCTCTAGACGCGAATTCGTCAACCTGACCATGTAACGAAGCGTCAATTACCCCGACCCACTCCTCCTTTGAACGAAGAAAACAGATTGACCAATAAATGTATATAACGAAGCGTTCCGTCGCGCGGCCGGTACTATTGTACAGTACGTAGTACGGAGCAGTCAGAGATACAATAGGACAGGGAACGCTACTGCTCCGTACTACGTACAGGGGAACGTTACTACTGTACAATGTCTCAACTGTGCGATCGCGCCTCGGACTCGAGCTCCTCGGAGTCGAGCGCTTCGGAGTCGAACGACTCGGAGTTAAGCGCGCTAAAATTGCTGACGTCAATCGGGAACGTTGTTCCAAGTGCAGGAGAACGTGACCAATGCTCAACTGTACATTTGTACAATTGTGCATTTGCGCAGAGTACCTCGTGCGGAACGTGCGACGGCGCGTACTGCTCTTTTGGAATCGACTTGGAAGGTGCAGGAATAATAATAAAGCGGTTCGATGAGCGATAACTATGTATATTTTTACAATTGTACAAAATCATCTATATCTAGCCACAATTCCTCAAGTGGCTCAGGAATAACATTTTCGTAAGATGAGAATAAATCGTTTAAATTGAAAATGTCCGAAACATCATCGTCCTCTTCTCGCCAAACGCCATGATGCAAGTGTTCTATAACGTGGCAGCTTGGAGCGCCCGTTACGGAGTAAATAATTAAGTGAGATTCGGTAATTGGCGGTGGGACATCCGTGCGAGCGGGGGCCCGCGAATTTGGGATGGGACGCGACGGCGGTCGCGGCACGGAAGAGTTTCGGTAAGACGGAGGGGCACGGCGGCAGGACCGCGCAAGGCTCCCTGGGAGGTCCCGCGAGTGGGAGGGCCTCCGAACCGATGTCCCCGCGTCGGTAGGACGAAGTCGTCCTATTCCCTCTGGGAATCTCGAGCGAGCGAGCGGGCGAGCGAGCGAGCGATCCAGAGAGCGAACGAGAGAACAAGCGAACAAGAGTGTGCGAGCGAACGAGAGAACGAGCGAACGAGTGTGTGAGCGAACGAGAGCACGAGCGACCGAGTGAACGAACGAACGGGCGAGCGAGCGGCGAAAGGACGCGAAGTCTGCAGCCATGGAGCCGGATCAGAAGGAGGAAGCCGCTGCGTAAGCCTACACCACCTGGTTGCCTTTTGCTAGCGTGACCGGATCTCCCTTCCGGGGATCGCGGCCCGAGACGTTGGTGCTCACCCCCGTGTGGCGGGGGTGACCCTTGGCGGAGCCCGTCGGACGGCGAGATCGTCGACGGCTCGAACCAACGATCTCTTTGTGCAAGTGAAACGATCGGGCGAGCGGAGGCTAGCCGTCTCGCCCGCTGTGTAGGCTAATTTGTAAATAGAGTGCATGTTGCAAACAGACGAGACCGCGTTAATAGACATATCCTATTTTTCGACCCTGCCCACCTCCGACTTAAATTACGGGGAGCTAGTCGGTCCCGCACGGGGCGGGAAGCGGTTATCGTGATCCGACGGGAACTTTGGGTGACTTTGGCGAGGATTGGTGGTACGGCCGCCTCCGTACCTAGCGCCCACAAATTTGGTGATAATTAAGACCGGAATACGGGTTGGTCGGATCGGGCCCGCCGTGTCCCGCTACCGGCGGAATTTCCTTGCGACGGAGAATCTTGCGCGGATCTCCTTTGGTGATTAGCGGAAAACGTCGCAGTTCCGCTTCGTGACGTCGTTCTTGTCGCTTCAAGTATCTCTTCCCTATGCGCACATATCCGGGCAATCTGATCATAGTGTAGCGTTTGATGTCTCAATTGGCACCCAGGCACTATATGGTAACAAATAAGTACAAATTGGACATACGAAAAATGTTCTTCGTATATACAAACGATGATACTACTCACCAATACTGCCGGAACAATAGCACACTCGCGCATATATCTCTTCCCGTGACTAATATTTGAATTTTTGGTCGATTTGTCCTGTCGTCGCAGAGCTCGCTTGCTCTGACGTTCGTCAATGCTAAAGTAGCCTGCAATTTTGGACGGCGGGACCATCGAATGTTTGCCGGTGGTATTGCACAGACACTGAAAAAAACGAAACATTGATATTCGCGAGTGAACTTGCGATTGAGCGAATAAATAATGTAACTTACAATCTTTGCAAATTGCTCGTCATCGTACATCCATTCGTAATCGTCTGGTACGAAAATGTCCAAATCCTGGTCGTGATGCCACGAATGGATGACCGAACAATCTTTGGTTGCGCTCATGGTGTTTCCTCGTTCAATGCGTCTTGTGGTCTGATGTCAGCCGATGTGGTGTACGTTCATTATATACCCCTTGTGAGAGTGTTGTTCTCATTCTCTTATCGAGTTACTACTCGAAAGATAAGATATCTGAGAAAACACACAGCGGCGCGTAGATAGTGACTGCTCATTGAAACCATTATGTAATTTGATCGATGACGGAAACAATGATCGCGGTCACTGGAACAATGGTGCTTCCGAACGGTGCTTGTGTACAATCGCAATTTGTACACTGTCTCGCCTTCGATGACAATTGCTCGATGTGGTCGAGGGCAATTCCCAATGACCGTGAAACGCGCAAACAATTGTAACGGTGCGCGAAAAGAACAATTAATTCGGAACGCTATGCGCGCACAGTCAGACAGCCGTGCGATTCGACGACTATAATTTTTACGACGCCCGGATCGCGCAACGGCGATCTGTGCGAATTCGCGCATTTGGCGAGCGAACGCGCTGATCTCGCGCAATGGCGACCCACCGGTCACATATCGACCTCTTTGAAGCGCGCTAGATTGTGCGACGGTCGCGATCGCAATGGAAATCGACAATTAGCCGTTACATTGCGCGATTGGTTCGCTCCTCGTCACGATTGTCAAGTGCAGAACGACATGATCGTCGGTTCCTCCGATATCGGCGATGTCAGTCGTCGTTTATTGAGTGCCATATGTCTCGACGCTGTGACGTATTCCGTGTCACCAGAATGCAATCGCTCCATCGCCGAGATAGTGAAACGTTTGCGAATGCGCAAACACGCGACGAATTTTCAGGCATCGTGAACAAATTTAATTTGGACGATGGTGTTGGCACGGTAAATTCGAGCGATGATCTGCCGAAGACATTGCTCGGTTCGAACGGTCGAGTGATCGGCGACGGGTGACATCGACTACGGTGCGCGAGGCGACGAACGCGACCGTTCGTACGGGTGCTTCAACGAGCGCCAACGAGGAGCATCGTCGTGACAAACTCAACGCGTTAGTTTCAACAACGAGCAATCACGACGCAACGACTGAACGAGTGACCATGTCGCGACACGATCGTCATCGTCGCAACAGCGACTCAACCGACGTGGCGTTGGCCGCTATCGCGTGGAATATGGATCGTAATTTGGCGGTTGTCGGACATGACAATGTTCGTCCGGAGTCAAACGGTACGCTCGAACGAAAAGAGTACGAGCGTGCAAATGAACAAATCGATCGAGACGTTGACGAACGCGCGGACCACGAGGCCCAGAGTACCGAGGGGGAACATTTGACTGCCGAGCGAAGCAGGCAACTCGATATCGACGACATTGCGCGCAATCGCGAACGTACAATGGACACGAGTCACAAATCTGTACGTTCGACGGACAGTGCGAATCGCAGCGCGAGTGGACAAACGTACGATCTGACATCTCGAGTGGTGGTCGAACGTTTGTTAGCCGAAGAAAATGATCGCGTGCTGACCGATACTACGATATGTAGAGGCGCCGATTGGTACGCGCGCAACAGCGTTTCGCGCAAATCGCATAGCGACATTGGGAAACGCGCTAGCGATGCAAATTTGCGCAAATCCGTCACCAATGGTCGTAGGGATAATTCGCGCGAGGAATCTCTTCGAATCGGACGATCGGACCGAAAGTCTCGAGTCTCTACGTTCGAACCTTCAGGACGAACGAAGCGGCGACGCTCAAATCATCGCTCCTGATGCGTCAAACGCAATAAGCAATATGAACAGCGATGCTCCAGATTCGTCGAGCGATATCGCGCGTCGCGGTCGAAAACGTTCATCGGACCGGCCCGAAGACGAGGACGAGACCATCGAGTTAAAACGCGCGCATTTGAGCGGTTTGGTGTTCTATCGCGGTGGCCGAAAACGACGCTACGACGACTGCTAGCGATGAGGAGGAGGACGACGAATCATCTGTCGAACGAACGCGATTCTAAAATCACACTACTAGAGGCGATGACGATGACGGTTTGTCGTCCTTGTCGTCGCGAGAAATTGTCCCGAACCGAACGCATGGAGTGAAGCGACGTCGAAGCGTTGATCGTCACGCGAGTGACGAGGAGAGCGAATCCAAGCGAGCGCGTTTTGACGAGGGGCTGGTTCAGCGCGGCGATCGTTTCGCGAATCAGATGACCAAGCGCGCGAAAATGATTACTACGGCGTCCAATAGCGGCGGCAGCAGCAGCGGCGCGAATAACCGGACAAAACGCATGCATCTCGACGATAGCGGTACGCGAACTGTGACGTCCGATGGCGTCAGTGGTGAGGATGCTACGGTAACTATCGCACTCGAAAACGATCGTTCGATAGCCTCGACGGTGCTGAACGACGGTACTTCGGCGCTCGATATCGAGCACCGAGATGATAGTCTCGATAGCTCGGTGACGAGAACGCAAATTCGATGTCGATCTCTCTTGGAAGGAGCTTTGCTCTCGAGCGAATTCGAGCGAGCTCGAGCACGCAATAGTATGCATTTTGAAGATCTGCGTTCTCGACTGTACGGTCTGGCGAGCACGTTCGACGAGACGAATCGTCGAATCGTGTGCGATCTCGCGCGAAAACTCACAATCGATTATTTTACTCAATTGTACGAGATTTCGTTTCGCGCGTACTCGTTCTTCGATTCGGCGGCGCGCGCGGCCTGCGAGTATGTGCCGTGGGTGTTGAGCGCGACTATCAAGGATGTCGTTTCTTCGCGTTCGGACACGACGGCTTGGTTGATCGATCGAGCGGTCGAGGAATTTTGTAGAGTGCAATTTCATCGAATATACGAGTATACGCGTTGCTACGAGTTACAGCGCGCTATAGTGCGCGAAACGTTCGACCGTGACAATTACGCGGATTACATATTGGCGTTGTTTCTGCACGATATGGAGAAACGCGCGAAATTGCGCGAGATCGCGTTGGCTCGTTGGTCCCGAGTGAAATCGCCCTCGTATTCGACGACACGAAACTACGCCACTCTGTGCGACGCTTGCGCCGTTGTGGCAAAAGTGTTGAGCTGCGTGAATCGCATCGAGGTGGCGGCATGCGCAATCGTCGTACCGCGAGAACAACGCGAAGACGCGCAGGATGATGCTAAAGAAAACATGGGCTGTTGTCTGTCGTCGTAACGCGAGACGGAGCACGCAGTGTTGATTTGTCGACCTACGACTCGCTGTTCGAACGCCAAATCGGACAGTTGTGCGTTAGCTCCGTATATTTCGGAATGTTTATCGAACGATGCATTATACGAGAGACTAAACTAATGTAACTGTGAGCCAAGGTGCGCAAAAACGATCGTACTTTATGATGCGTGCAATACGGCATATTCGCAAACGTCGCAAAAAATGTTCTTCCATGATACAATACGCTACGATACAACGTCTCATCGTGCAAAGACGGTGGTTCATTGCGCGATCTGGCACCCGTCGTGCGTTTGTTCCAGCGCATGGACGACCGGTTGAGCGAAGCGATCAATACGCACGTATGGCGCACTCTACCGATAGTTAACGGTGGATCTTCATCGGCCATCCAAGCGTACGAACAATCGTTACCACCGTCCGATCCGTTCAATGTCGATTCGACGTGACGACGATCAGCGGTGTCGCATCGTATCAATCTGTCCGCACGATACACCGGCAATCCGCGAATCACTCGCATGTAGTCCAGAGCGAGCGAATTCGCGCAATAATAATTTCTCGCGAAATATATCGACGATGTGGGAATCGATCGATCGCTCGCGAGATACGTTCGCTGGTCAATGCCAAACTCAACGGCATGGCCAAAACGTATTTCCTCGCGAAATGCACTCTTTGAATAGCCGTTCAATTTGCAGCCACATGGACGGCGTGCAACGTTGATACGTATCGACCAATCGATCAAATATTGTTATTAGACAAAACACTTCCACTTGACACGCACTATACAGCGCATCTTTAACAGTGTTGTCGTAATTAGTCGTCAGACGATCAGAATATCGCGAAAATGTAATATCCAGTAGATTCACCGGAACGCCATTCGCGGAAACGTACGTAATGCTAAAATGTGAACGCCAATGCGACAACGATCGCAATATAATCGGCATCACTCTGTACCAAAAAAGTTCATCGTCGATTATGCGCAAACATTCAACGCACGATGACGCGAAAGAGGGAATGTATGGCGATACTCCGAAAATGAATCGATATTTCGCTTCCATTTCGTGCAAGGCGGTCCACTCGGGCGGATTCGCCCTTTGAATGTATTTTATCGCGTGCGCGGCGTACGTCTCGAGCATGAGAAACGTTATGTTCATGTACATGGTGTGCATTATCGACGATGCGTCTCTCGTTGTTGTGACGACTCGGTGACTACTGCTGCAATGGCGATGGCAGTGGCAAGAGTGATACTTGTTGTCGGTGTGCGTCTTCGTCCTCCGTTGTATCGTTAACGAATGTCGCAATCTGTTGCATATGTCGTGCCAATCGGCTATAACGTGAACAAGGTCCAAATCCTTTTCAATTCCTTGCAATAATCTTTGGAGAAGTAGGCCAACCTCAATATCGAAACAGCACGCTCTGGCCGGAGACTTGTGAATTTCGCTCTGGAGCCACATGAATCGAAAATGTTCCTGCTCAATCGCCGAGTCGCTCTGGAAGGGAAGCGGTTCACCCAGAAACACAAATTGATCCTTTGTACTGCGGTCGAGTGGGGTCGCGTATACATCCTCCAATAGATCGAGCGCTCGTCCGTTGAAATTTATTTTTCTTGTTACATCAACCAGACGTTGAAACGATCGGTCCGATACTTCGGCGCATGCTGGTAGAATGACCGATTCCATATCGAATAGCAATTTTTCGCTCAAAATCGCACTTGAATCGCGAACCAGACTACCGAACGACAGACCGGACAACGGTTCAAACGTATATCGCAATCAACGCAAACCACCATGTGTCTGCACGGCAGGAAGACTAGATCGCGAAAGGTATCGCAGCATATTAGACACTCTGTTTTATAGGAGCGAACCTGAACGTTGCTTCGATCACCGCTCGTGGGAGCTATCGTTCTCGCGGGACGTGACGAATCAGATATGCGATCGCACCGATACCACATACTAATATCACCGAGCGATTCGATCATCCAATCAAACGGCTATTGCTTCATCGGCGTCGCAACGCGAGATCGAATCTATCGTTCTATCGATCAATTCGCGCAAATTGTCTACGTTCATCATGGCTCTCAGGATATCACGATATATTCCCTGTATTCGCGCATTGAACGAGACAAAGGTGCGTTTATTTCGTGCAATCTCCGTGTCAATTTCGCGCAATCGTATCATCGTGGAATTGCTCATATAATAAGCGGTGTACGTTCTTGCCGATTGCTCGTCCACTCGTTGAGATCTTGGAAATATCGAATGATTGGTTGAATATAGTAACAAGTGGGTGGGTGACAATCGATACATGTGCAATCGTTGTTGCAGCCATGTGCATTGAAAATTTCAGAACAGATGCTCCTTTGTTGGGTCAAGCGTGGAAATATACGCAGTTTTAAAGATTCTGCGCGAAATTCGATCTTGACCATCGGTCCGTTCCGCGAATTCGCACAAGTTCCATCCGCCTAAACTCAAACGGTAATGGTGACAAATAACCAGATCCGCGCGATCGCGAATCGAGTAGAAGCCATTTTGCGCAAATGTAACGCGACAATAGTGCGGAAATACGGACGCGTCCACCCAATTGAACGAGGCTAAACGATCTTCATAACGTATGAATCGCACCGCGAGAGAACCGGACATTTTTTCAATTGTTCTAAATTCTCCAGACTAACGGATTTGTTCGGTCAGTCGGTAGGTGCGACCGAGACAATAGTTGCGTAATTTTTTTCCAGCTGAAACATAAATATTGCATATATATCAGCATTCAACACGTATCGCACGATTCCTTCTACGGTCCAATTTCTCATTTTCGTTCCGATAAGAATATGGCTCAACGTTTGACATGGCTTATTACGTAACGAAATAAACGTAATTTGGTTATTTTTATCAGTGGCCGATACAAACATTACTTACGCTCTGGCGATTGCGAAGAAAGTCGCTTAATCAACGCGATTACGCAACGCGAGTATCTGTATCAACAGTCACGAGAATTGCGCAACACCCCCGTGACAGCTAATCAATCACAGAGTGACGGGAAAAACAAACATTTCATCGCTCACTTATCTCATTTCGTGCGAGATCAAGCTCTGAGTACAAATTCGATCAAGCTTCGATATTTTTTCGTCCGCTCGATAACGCACAATGATCGCTTTTTCGTTATCTCGAGCGAAGGCTAGCGATATCTTATTGCGTATGGTATGTCTCTATCGCACTGGTTGAATTAATTTAGCGTTGATACGAAAAAATGCTAATTATCGCGATCGCGAAGTGTTTACTGAAGCTGGCGCGCTCTCTCTTCGAGCAACGACCCACTCGAGAGATAATGCCCTGTTACGTCCAAACTGTTTATCGCCGCACAATAGATGAATTGTGATACTCGAGAGAAGAGAGGGGCGACATATCGCGTCCGATGACGAACAAACGATAAACATATTTCGCCCGAATGGCATAAAAAGATTGCTCGTTGTCAAATGGACTAGAGACCGTTGCGCATCCGTTCGAAACGCGTTATCAAAGCGACATTTTCTTTCGGCATGTGGAACCACGGACTTCATCTGTTCAATTTGAGTTTGCTCGCGGACGAACAAAACGATTTATTGTTAGAGTAAGTATTTTGTTTAACGGTTAAAAAAGTGAAAAACGCTTCTGAAAATATGTTGATCGATTTATTATTTTTTCATACTTTGTTACAGATTAATAGCTACGAACGAGCACGCTCGACAGAGTATCGAACAGTACGCGCAAAACAGATATCAATATCTATTGGCGCGTTTGATCGAGCATTATCGAGCTAGCGCGATATCGATGGGCGCTAGAGCATTAGAATGCCGCGCTATCACAGACCAGATTCGGGAACGCGTGATGATTGAGCAATCGTCATCCGCGAACACTCGGGCGTCCAGGAAACAGACAAACTACCGCCCTATCGCAAGCACATCGGCATTACCCGAACGGAGCGGGCGAATTCGTAATTTGCGACAGTCCAGACCGAACAGGATACACAAATTCCGTCGCGAACGACAATTGGCTGTCAGAAACAATAGAAATTTGGCGCCGTCTTTACAGCCAGTGCCATCCGTTCTACCATCACCGGCACAATCGCATCGATCAGTAGCGCAAGAATCCGATTTGTCAATTTTGCCATCACCGATTCGTCCACAGCCGTCAGCCATGGAGTTATCGCAGCAGCGAACGCCGTCGCTGTTGGCTCCGTTATCACAACAGGCTCCTCGTATACCGTCACTGCACGAGTCGCACCATCCAGAGCAGCTACCACCGTCGCTATCTGAACCATCGCAACAATCGGAGCGGCCATCGCTCGAACGATCGTATTCACCGTTGCCCGAGCGATCGCGCCAATCGCCACCGATCGAGCGATTGCACCTATCGTTACCGATCGAGCGATCGCGTTCACCGTTGCTCCAGCAATCGCCAACACACGATCGATCGCCAACTCCGCCAACACACGATCGATCGCCAACTCCGCTAGTACACGACCGATCGCCAGTACAGCTATCACCGTCAGGGCAACGCAAGCAACAACCGCCATCGTCACGTAAGCCTGAACAATCGTTGCTCTCGTCCAAATGTCTCGCCGTTGCTGAATGGTCGCCGGTATCGAAGCAAGCTTCCTTGTACAATTCCAATTATTTTTTATCCGAATCGCCGAGTCATTGTGACATAGAACCGGAATTGGAAAATTGGTACGATTTTGTACAATCTGAATTACGCGTGCAATTATCGCCTTCGCGCAACACGAGCGAAATTAAAGACACGATCGAAATTAAAGACACGAGCGAAATTTCAAACAATAGCTACGATACGATCATTTGCAATGAAATGATGGATGACTTGGCGCAACTGATGAACGGCCCCGATTTGTCATAACAATCGGTAAAACGTTTTACGCAATCCATCGGTGAAACAGCGAATGCTGTCTCTAATATACCGACAATGCGTGATTTTACCAATCGTAGCGAAGTCGATGATGGTTTCGCGGAGAATGCAAATACTGATTTTTGCGACTTGGACGATCGATCGACCGCCGCATGGTGTCGAGTGTTGAACAATGGTGCGGTTGGCTCGATCAATTCCACAGCGTCAAAGGTATTGACACGAGCCGTTTTTAAAAACTGTTTAACAAACAATAGTTTTTGCGACGTCGCAACAACTATTTCAGCGGTAACAAAATTGCTAGTGATTACAAAATGTCATTACGAACAAGGAGTACTCTACTACATAGGCTGAAAAGTCTTTGGCCTGACATATAGATGGCGCCACAAACTAAAAATCCTTATATTTCCTATAGAGTACCAACCTTAACTTAGACGCTGTAAAAATTTCATGATATTTCGTTGACTCGTGTACAAGTTATAGCTTTCGAAGTGACATTACCTCTGAATTTATCTTTACTATGGAAAAAAGTGAATTTCGTGTTTTGATTAAACATTGCTTCCTGATGGGAAAAAACACAGTTGAAGCAAAGGCATGGCTTGATAAATGTTACGGCACATCTGTCCCACCGAATTCAACCATCAAATATTGGTTTGCTGAGTTTCGTCGTAACCGTACGAGCACAAATGATGCACCACGTTCAGGAAGGCCAAATGAGGCAGTTACTCCAGAAAACATCCAGAAAATCAGTGAAATCGTGTTGAATGACCGCAAAATGAAATTGAGTGAGCTAGCTAACATCATAGGCATCTCAAAGGAACGTGTTGGTCATATCATTCATGAATATTTACACATGAAAAAGCTTTGCGCGCGTTGGGTGCCGCGTTTTTTGACAATTGAGCAAAAAGCGGAACGTGTTCGACTTTCAAAGCAAAATCTGGCCCTGTTTAACCGCAATAAGAAAGAGTTTTTGTGTCGATTTGTCACAATGGATGAAACATGGATCCATCACTACACACCGGAGTCCAATTAGCAGTCAGCGGAGTGGTTATTGCCTGGTGAAAGCCGTCCGAAGCGCCCGAAGACACAACAATCAGCCGGCAAGGTTTTGGCCAGTATTTTTTGGGATGCGCATAACATAATATTCATTGATTATCTTGAACATGGTAAAACTATCAATAAAGAATATTACTGTACATTACTGGATCGATTGGACGACGAGGTCAAGGTCAAACGGCCACATTTGGTAAAGAAAAAAAATTTGTTTCACCAAGACAATGCTCCAGCTCACTCGGCTCGCGATACGACCGATAAATTAAAGAAATTGGGCTATGAATTGGTCCCGCATCTCCCGTATTCTCCAGACCTGGCCCCCAGCGACTATTTCCTTTTTCCCCGACTGAAGCAGTGGCTCGCTGGTAAAAGATTTTACTCGAATGAGGAGGTCAAGTTGGAAACAAATGCCTCTTTTGAGGGACTTGACACCGAGCACTATAAGACCGGCATCGAAATGTTAGCGGACCGTTACACTAAGTGCATTACTCTAAATGGAGATTATGTCGAGGAATAAAACACTTTTTTCATTAAAAAAATCGTTTTTTCATTGTTAAGCCAAAGACTTTTCAGCCCATGTAGTATTTCGTACACGGCGCTCGAAAATTAAAAGCCCCGTTGCCGATCAGACGAGCAATGTATGCCGAATTCGAATCTTTGCACGACACATTCGAATGGACCGTTGTATTCGGTGACGCGAACGACGTGGCTTTATTAGAATACGATAATTTCTTTTGCACACCGTCTGTTGCGAACAAAATCACAGCCGCCTTTGCAACAGTGTACACCGTTCGCACTTAGTTGTCCATGTCGCGCGTTGACAATCAAACTAACGATTGTATATTAATGTTACGCGATAATTTTTTGTGCATCGTGCCAGCAATATTTCGTAATGTTAAAATGGGCATGGCTCATTTGCAACGATTGGATGAACATCACGTTGCGATCGGACTCGTTGCTAAAAGAGGCAGACGTTGGATCGATTGCGACAATACCGTTGTGATAGACGATGCGCTAATGTCAAATAGCAATATAATCGAATTGCTCGAACGAGTTTCCGATACAACTGACAAAATGCCCGTATTGCGAAATAATGTACCGATGTATTGCGCCGTTGTAAATTTTACCGATGTATCATATAGCGATAAATCCCGCTCAGTGTCCATGTGCGATTTGAATGCGACTGATATTGTACTAAAATCGAGTTGTTTTAATTTTGAGAGTATATGTTAACCATTTGCAATAATAAACACAATGTACAGAATGATTCATGTTTATTTATTTTAGCGCTAATTCGTAGGTATTATACAATTACATTTGGTCTAAAAGTGAGTAGCGCTTTAACGGACTGTTGCAACGCTCGAATGTAATCGTTGAAATATTCATTATCGGTTGCGTTTACATTCATGCTCATACTCAATAGTTCCTCGAGAACCGCTTGTAACGAATGCAAATCTCTGCGAATTGTTACGTCCAGACCGGTGATTTGTCTCGTCGATCTGGTGGTCACGGGTGATACATTGATCGCATCGTCCCACAATGCATAACACTTTGAGCCAATGTCATCACGGGCATCGAGAGTATTGTCGCTTTGGCTGAAAAACACTAATGATATCGCCAATCCGCACAATACAGTGACCACTGCGCAACACCAGCTGCGATGTAAGCGATGATTCTTCTGGAACATCGACGCTGTTTGCGCAAAAAGGTAGGTTGTTCATTGTCTACATTCTCGTAATCGGACGATACGTTCCTAGTGTCGTCGGTGTCGACGTTATCACGACGAACATTCGCGTACTCGTTCGTCGCCAGCGCATTGTCGTATCTACGCATCATCATCGTCGTCGGTCTGTAGATCGATTGCTCCTGCTGACGTTTCAAATTTGACGGCATATCGTTTGCACGTGTATCGGTCGGTTTGTCAATATAACAGGCGTTAGTATCGCTCACTCCTACACGCAACGGCAAAGTGTTGCGACTGCGACGGTGAAAATCGTGCCTATATATAAATTTGGAGCCCGTTATACTAGCCACAGACATATTTAACAAAAGTATATTGGCAGATCTAAGTTCAAGCAACGCGCTTGCCTGTAGTCGAACCGATCATTAAATTCATACGTGCAGCATGTCACTGGTAACGACCGCGATTTGTTTTCTATCGTTTGTCACAGCACTAGTTGAAAGTGCCGATGTGTCGGTTCAACGTCAAATCTGCAAAAATCGTCAATCGACTGCGTTTCGCGGAGTTGGCAGCGCCATCGTATTGTCAGACGAATCATTGAATCGTTCGTTGACGTATCAAATCATCTCGACGCATTTGGAGTGCGTGAAATTGGTCAAACATTCCTTGAATGCAAACGGAACATCTGTCTTCGATGATTTGTTGACTTTCTCGTCGGTCGATGAGAAACGAACGATTTTGCAGCACGAGCTCGATCGTACAATTAATCAATGGTTGTTCACAATTGACAATAACGAAACTGATATTGCGTTCTCGTGCGATCGACGCAATTACCCGTATGCACTAGCAAGGCGAATTTTTTATGTTACATTTGCCCTGGTGAACGAAATGTCGATATGAGATAACATTTTGAGACTTCCGATCAAAACTATCTACGTGATATCGGAAAATTACGAGCATTCCTCAACGGCGCTCAGCAATTGGCCGAATTATTATGTGGACATTAGACCATGGCTGTTCGTTTTAACAGCTCGCTCTTTAGGATTAGGTATGTGTAACAAGCACGGATTGAGCAAAGAGTCATGTTATATTGCTGGTCTTTTATGTTACAGATAAATTCATAAATTCAACTTCAGAATGTTTGTCCATCTTCGAACGCAGCGACAATGTCATTGTTGAAGATACACGACTGTGCGACTGGGAGAAGAGACTGATGCGTTCATTCGTGTACGACTGCAACACTCGACTGGAATGTTCCCACGACACTGACTCGGGACGAGCCGAGGATAACGAGGGGTCTGATCAAACCGCGTTAAAATTGAAAACTTATGACATTATGCTGCGAGAGGTGTATCCATTGCTACGTCGCGTATATTACGCGTTGACTACACAAAGCGATCAATATAATAGCGCATCGGCCACACTCAATTGCATATTGTAATTTTGTTCATGAAATACCAAAAATAAACTTGTTGTATCTTATTGTCTAGTGCGCTTATTTCTCCTCGCTCTAAAAGCGCTCGATTGTTCAATAATGGATCGTTCGTTGCGCATCTTCGAACTGTGCGCATTTGCGTTCAGCTCCGGTGCGACAATGCTCGGCTCCGGCACGACGACACTCGGCTCTGGCACGATAATGCTCGGCTCCGGCACGATAATGCTCGGCTCCGGCACGATAATGCTCAGCTCCAGCACGATAATGCTCGGCTCCTGCACGATAATGCTCGGCTCCGGCACGACGACGCTCAGCTCCGGCACGATAATACTCGGCTCCGGCACGACGACGCTCGGTTCGCTCAGCTCCGGAACGATAATGCTCGGCTCCGGTACGACGACGCTCGGCTCCTGCACGATAATGCTCAGCTCCGGCACGATAATGCTCGGCTCCGGAACGACAATGCTCGGCTCCGACACGACGACGATCGGCTCGCTCAGCTCCGGTGCGATGCTCAATTCAGATGCAAGGGACGTTGCGTTCGATTCCGGCACGACGACGACGCTCGGCTCCGGTGCAACTCTATCGTCATTAATGCTCACTACCCTCGATGTACGGAATTTGTCACGAGACGTCTCTCTCAATTCCAGCGCAATGGGCTCATCGTCGGGTGATATAACGTTGGCGTGTTCACTAGAAACACACGATCGATCGAGCGGTTCACCGTTAATGGGTAAAGTTATTCGCCAACCAGATTGCTCAGAATCTATCAACGCATTGGAAGACAATATCAATTTTGTTCGAGTTTCATTCTCGTCACTGGAATATTCGATTATATTGCGCGACGGCGGTTCGCTGTAATTTCGTCATCGAACATCCGAATTCATCGAAATTCTCTGATCTGTTTGAGCTAGTGCGCGCGATGCATTGTTCATAGTCTTACACGCATCGGTGTAACATTCGATGTGATCGGAACGCAACGGTGCTTTCGATCGAATTAGATATATGACCAACGCGGTCAACCCGCCCAATATAACGAACAGACATACAACGCACGCCTGATACCATAACGTCCAATCGGGCATGATGTGCGTCTTGTTGATCGTACAAAATGTTAGATTCTTATAACTTTTGTCGCGCTAGTCAAAGAAAGCAAGATGCTACATCAATCGCGCGCGCCTCGAATACAAAAGGCGTCAATTCGGCGACGTTATCAGTGCGATCGATAAACGTGTCGTCGTAATCGTTTGAAAATGCCACACAATTGTCTCTCTTATCACCTAGCGACTCGAACGAATACCAATTCAGTCAAACTCCGTTCGGTAGTGGCTGAGCTGAGTGTCGCGTGAACTAAACGTTCGATATTCATTATACAAGCGAGCAATGAAAATATCTGACGTTCTAAACTTGAGCAATAAACCATAGTTTCATTCTCATCGATGGAAACAAATGCGTCGTTATTGACCGTTACTCGATGATCGGGAATCCCATCCGCAGCAAGTAACGCATTTTCGAGCGCCTGTTCGTCACAACAGATGCACAATGTACCGGTATTAACATCGAACAGCGCACCGAACGGCACGCTGCCTCGTCCATCGTTAACGGTTGACGATGGTGGTGAAATGTGCGTGACGTTTCTCACCACATCGTAAAAATACGAAAAGTACATAGAAATGCATGGTAAAATTCGATAATCGCTCGGAACGCAATATCGATCGATAGCATCGACGCACAAATCGCGAGGATCGGTGCATCAGTGCGGTACCGAAAGCGGAGGTTCATCGTTCGACTCAACCGAATGGTTCGTCGCGTAATCTGAGGACGATGCGAATCGAAAGGCCTCTTCCAAAAAGACAATTCTGGCCAACAATTGTCGATCGTGATCATCCATATCATCGTATGTTATTCGCGTCTGACGTAACATACGATCGACCGGTGGTCGTTGATATTCGATCGAACGACATTTTCCCGGTACGAAACGGCGTCGCATCTTCAGACGCCATCGTACACCATTTGACATTTTTCGCAATATCAATGTAACACTTAAACATTAACGATATTATGCGAATTGAGCCAACAAGTGCGCGCTTTGGTCAATAATCAAATTCGCGTATCTCGAATCTAAACTTATCGCAGATATATATGAATCACGTAAATATAATTTGTTTTATCGCGATAGCCATCGTTACAAATGAGATCTTTGCGATCGAGTGTCGCTTTATCAACATGTGCTGGCAGTCTGAAACCGATATGCGTCTTTTTTGGCAAGAAGTGCAAACACGTCGATTGTACGAAAGTAACGATATTGAACGATTGCCCGAGGATATGAATTCGCAACTGCCAATAGTAACTATGATTCGTTGGATGAATCCTCGAAACATAACGTACAGTTGAAACGATGCGAATGGTCGACGCGTTCGAACGATCTTGTTCTTCGATCTTTCGTCGCCAGTAATTTGCATAGTCTCGAACGCTTGATCTTTTTCATTTTTATAAATAATTTCATCGTATGGACACTAGCTTCGATAACGAACGCAACCTCATCTGCCGAACCGTGCCTTGCGCCATTGTTGCACCAACAGCAATGGAATAGAAAAAAAATACTTTGGTGACTTGATGTGCAAGAGGTAATACAGAAAAAAACAACTCGCTTGGTCATGAACGTTTTTGTATTTTTACAGACAATGTTTCAACAATAAAATTGTTCAAGGCGTCACGAAACTACAATTCGTTGCGTTCGAGCCATTATCGCCAAAATTCAAGTTGCAACGGCGCGTTGTCGTCAAATAACGCATCCATGGGATTCGAACTGGCCGCGCCATCATCGGCACGAGTCGTCAACCAATCGAGATGACCATTACTCAGAATGCGATCAAATGTTGCCGAATTGGTGTATGTGTTTGATTCAATCGATCGCTCGCATCACAACGTTTGAAACCCTCGACCAATTGTAAAAAATATACGGCTAATCGTCGAATAATTTTGTAATAGTTTAATTTATCACAACCCGCGCGAAAATCTCGCAAGAGACAAAAATTCGTAGCGTTTGGATCGAGACTGTTCAGCGAGAACACGCAGCGTACCCGATTGCCCGGTTGTAATCATACCGTTCGATAGTATTCTGAATAAACGCGGCCTCCGCACCGATCACCGCGCGCGGATTCAACGCCAAGTTGAACGCAAAGGACTCGACGCCGTGTTTGATTCTGTATTTGTCCAGAAAAGCGAACATGAAAGAAAAAAGGCTCGTTGATCGTTTATGATTATGCGACAGTTGGCTCCATTATGATGCGTCGCTAAAATCGCAGCGACATTGCGTTGTAATGTGGCGACGATGTATTTGACAAATTCTTGAGCATTTTTTTCAAATCCTTTGGTGACAAAACGACCGTTTGTCGCATCGAGAGTTTTCCAGTATTTTTTCTTGCCCATAATGCTGTACGTTTCCACACCAGAATCTTCCAGACCTATCGCGATCAACGGGCACTCGTAACGACGAAATGTGCGGTTTATCGTACGTACTATCAAAGATTCGTATGCGCGTTGTTCGACCGCGGATATGGCGCAAAAATTTTGCGAATCGTCACTGATTTCAGTCGACGGTTCTGCTTGACGATTCGACCTGGAGAGGCACAGTATCAACCTATCGGTATCGCGGTTACACAACGTTATAACGGATGTCTGACGCGTTCCGAACGATTTCAGTCTCCTCGGGTACAATAGCGCGAGCAATCTTGACAGCGACGTCCACTCGAGACGTAACTGTCACTGGTAAAACCACTTCGCAGATCCACGTAGTCTCGTGAAACGTTTTACGCGATAACAATGTTACCGCAGCAGCCACTTGTGGCGAGTACACTACGCTATGTCGATAATTCAGATAACCGTACATCGAATTGGCGACAACTTTGAACATTTTCTCTTTGCACGCGAAAATGCGACGTTGGAACACGTCGCTAGTCTCGCGCACCATTCGCTTGTATCGTTGGCGCATACGCAGATAATGTGTCCAGAGCGAACATATGATCGGACGATCGCGATTGATCGTCGCGCTGCGGCAAACTACGAGAATTCTGCGTTTTGAGACATCTTGGCTCGAATAGATCATTTCGCGCGCATTGGAAAATTCGACACCTTCGTACCAGCTACCGTGGCTGCTCAATACCGCTGAAGCCAACGAGTTTCTCCCGCGAATAATGTAGTTCAACATGTCGTCGAGCGCGCGATTAGTCTCGATCGACGCTGGAGTCGCCAAACGATCAGTGTTTTTACGCCATTTCGATTCGACACGCTCGTAATCGAAACAACGAATCAAACCGGTCCGTATGCCATCGTCCAGAAACGCGGTATCGTAATTGCGCAATGCCAACAAATGCGAGCACGTTACCACATACACCGTTTCCATGGACAATTCGTATTGACAGCCGATCGAGGGATAGAACGATGCAAAGTCCACGCAAATGGGCCGCCTGAAACAAAAGTGAGAAAAAGATAATTTGGGAGAGACGTACATTTCGCCCATGATATCACGAAGCAGCAGCGCGACGGAACGCCTCCGAGCGGCTTGGCTGTGCATCTGTACAAACGTACAGTAGTAACGTTTACCTGTACGTAGTACGGAGCAGTAGCGTTCCCTGTCCTATTGTACCTCTGACTGCTCCGTACTACGTACTGTACAATAGTACGGGCCGCGCGACGGAACGCCTCGTTATATACATGTTATCCTCTCCATATTGGATCTTTTGTACGAAAGTGGGGAGCATGCTAAAACGTCGTTTATTGGTCGACCAAAATTCTTTCGTGTACAAAAGGTCCGATATGGAGAGGGTAAAATGTATATAACGAGGCGTTCCGTCGTACGGCCGGTACTATTGTACAGTACGTAGTACGGAGCAGTCAGAGGTACAATAGGACAGGCAAAGGCTACTGCTCCATACTACGTACAGGGAAACGTTACTACTGTACGTTTGTACAGATGCACAGCCGAGCCGCTTGACGCTCGACGTTCGCTCGACGTTCGAGCGTGTTGCAATGGTCGAACGTGCTGCGATGATGTAATTTTGCTCGACGTTCGCTTGACGCTCGACGTTCGCTCGACGCTCGCCGTTCGCTCGACGTTCGATGCTGCGATGGTCGCCGTTCGCTCGACGCTCGCCGTTCGCTCGACGCTCGAGCGTGCTGCGATGGTCGAACGTGCTACAATGATGTAATTTTGCTCGACGTTTGATGCTCGATGTTCGACGTTGCGCGAAGATGCGCGACGCAACGCCTCGTTATATACATTTTACCCCCTCCATGCCGGACCTTTTGTACAAAAGTGGGAGCGTGCTATACGTCATTTATTGGCCAATTAAAGTTTGTACATTTGTGCATCTGTATCTCTGAGCATCATTGCAGCACGCTCGGAAGTCGAACGTCGAGCGAACGTCGAGCGAACGTCGATCGAACCGAGCATCGAGCGAAATGAACAATTGTACAGTAGTAACGTTCCCCTGTACGTAGTACAGAGCAGTAGCGTTCCCGGTCCTATTGTACCTCTGACTGCTCCGTACTACGTACTGTACAATAGTACCGGCCGCGCGACGGAACGCCTCGTTATATACATTTTATCCCCTCTATACCGTACATTTGTGCGAAAAGTGGGGAACTGCTAGACGTCGTTTATTGGTCGATCAAAGTACCAGCATCGCAGATGTTTGACGTCAACAATTTAGAGCGTCAACACGCTCGACTCCGAGACGCGAATGCGCAATTGAGCAATTGTGCATTTGTACAATTGCACACCGTGAAACATAATACTCACGCATGGTGATTCGGCACCGCCGAGTTTATGCCGCCAATGTACAGCTTGCTGTCGTCTATGCGCATCAGGTTCAGTTGATCGTATACCGACGGCAAACGAATCGCAGCAGCTGCTCCGAGCGACGAAGAGTCGATAGCGGTGGACGCGACAGTTTCGCCGCGCAGCCATTGACCGACCGTGTGCGGAGACGTTGGTATCACCAGGGCCTGTGGTTGTCCGTGAAAGTCGCGCTTCTTCGCGTCGCTCGGCGCCGAGATTCGCGATTGCATCGCGATTGCGTGATCGTTGCATCTGAACGGCAACACCACGTCGTACTGGAATGCACGTACGGCGAACGCGTTCGGCAAGAGTCTACTGTTACCAGAGTGCGACGAATCGAGCAACGTGGCGTAAAAGTGACGCGCGTACAACGCGATCGTCGGCAGGAGCGATAGATTTTGCGCCAAATGATACACGGTCGTGCAATCCTGAAGATTATACAACGACACGCGCAACATGTTGACGCTACGGTCAATGTTCGGCGAATTGAACGCCGCTCTCGAATCGAACACCTCGTTACCGCCGTCTCGATCAAAATACAGTAGACGGATCGCTACCGCGTCAAAGTTCATCTTTTCCCGACGCGAGCGCTCGGTCAATGAGTGCTCGCTAGCGTCGTTCGCACCAAAGTAGCGCGATACGTGTTTCAGCGCGATCGAACCTACCTGCGCGAGATAGCGCGCCTTCACGTGCGACATAACATCCAGACTCAATTGCGTCGCCGCGAATCGCGGTTCTCGGTGCATAGAAAGCGCGCGAAACGCGCAATCGTACATACCGTGATATAACGCGCGATTAACCATGAACGAGTAATCGTAGTCCTAGCTGTTGTAGCCGAGCTGCACGCAAACGATTCGCTCAGCGTCCGCGGGATCGTCCAATTTGTAGAGATTCGTGAAGAACTCGTGTTTGGACAGTATCTCGAGAGCCTTCAGCAGCAATGCTCGTTCGTCTCGGTAAAATTGAACCGTGGCTCGCTTCATACCGAGCTGAACGCGCAGCAACGATTGGATCTGTCGCTCTCGAGCGACGATTGCCGTTTGATCGTCATCGGTCAACGGCACGTACGCCAAAAGCATCGGCGTCGTGACGATTGTCGCGTCGTCATCTTTGTCTTCAATGATCTTCGTTGCGATGATGTCTTTCGGATTTGGCGATGGCGCGATTCGTCACTGATGAACAGTCAGCGCGACGGACGATAGTCGCGCTGATCCTCCTCTACGCCTCTCGGTAATGTACTGTCCATTCGCGCGGTCGTCTCTATATCATAGCTCACCACCGGCAGCCAGGTCAATGGATCGCTCGGCAGTTGGCTCTGACGTCGCTCTGTGACGCTCAGCTTCACGAAGTACTGTTGCGCGTCGGAACTGACGATGTCGTTTACGCGACACCACGCGTTCATCTCAAACGCTCGATGCAGATCAATGTGCGTGACAGCGTCGTCGTCGTCAGCGCTGTTTGCCGCATTGTCATCGTCGTCGGTGTCCAATTGTTGCGCGGCGTCTTCAAACGTCGAGTCCTCGCGAGCAGCGCGCGCACGGTGATGCTGCGCCAGATCTC
Organism: Harpegnathos saltator; assembly: GCF_003227715.2. Lineage (NCBI taxonomy): Eukaryota > Metazoa > Arthropoda > Insecta > Hymenoptera > Formicidae > Harpegnathos > Harpegnathos saltator. Next base: position 98,969 of record NW_020230590.1, on the reverse strand, counting down.
GCTGACGGCGAAAATACGACGTTAATGCCACCTCGAAGCACGTCGAGTCCGTGGCGAACAGGGAGCAGACGTCGCTCCGAGCGTGCGCGTTCTCTCTCAGATAACGCATCGCGATCGCCCGCGCTCGATACGGATCGATTCGAATCTCGCACAAGTCAGCGTCAACCACAATCCACAATACGCGATCGCTGTGCCTCACGAGTGCGCGTATAGTCGAACATATCACCGTGGACACCGGATCGCAACCGTGCACGGCCAAACGACAATTTAATCGTTGTCGCAAATCGGACAGCTTGTCGCGTCGCACGGCCGCGTACAGCACCGGAGCCCAAGGTGCGAACAGAGTGAAACGAGTGCACACTCGTCGCGTTATACCGCCGTTGCAGGATACGGTCGTGTATTCGAGCGCGTCTATCGCCAGAACATTGCGATATTGTCCGTTCTCGGATTCGTACGCTGTAGCACCAGTGGTCGACGAATAATCAGGCTCCCGTTGTCGTCTTCGAGCGTCGTTCACCGACAGTCTCACCAGATCGACAAAACCCGGCGTGCCGGGATAGTGAATAGCCAAAGGATACACAACACGCGCGGCCATTTTTGCTGCGCTCGATTGGGCGCGATGAACTCTACTTTGCCGTGATATCGTCCGCTCTGTTGCTCTGGTGTATCATGTCGTGCCGACACTCTGTGACTGCCGCGTTTTCGTCGTCAGCAACGAGCCGTCGCGTTACCACTATATACCAATCGTTTCCGAATATCGGGGCACACGGTCGTTCGCTGTTCTCGGAGGAGGACGCCGAACGATTCGACGTTTACTGTCCGCACCGTCACTGCGTGATCGATTACGTGCTATCGCAGGGACTGCCCGATCGAACGTGAACGCGTCTCGAGCAATACGGTCTGACGGATCGCGCCGCCGCGAAGAGACTCTTGCTCGGCTGCCGACATCGTTTCGCGGTGCTCAGTCCGAGCGACCCCGGTCTGCGCGAGCTATTGAGCGTCAGTGCAACCGCGACGCGACGCGACGCGACGCTTATTCGCACTGGACGAGATCAATCGGGCTGCTTACGGCGAATGGAATTTGGCCGACGAATGGGACTTGTACGCGATGAACGATCGCGGCGAGGCGTACCGAGTGTCCAGTGAGCGAATGCGCGCTCGTTTGTTGGCATACGCCTTTCGAGCGGCTCTCGTTACCTGGCTGTCGCTGTATCGCGCGCCGGCTCGGACCGTCGAGACTCGCGGCGACGATGAACAACAACTATACGACAAGGACTCGGCATTGAACTCTTACGTGAACGATCGATCGCCGCTGCTGCAGGAGTGGACCTCCGCGATGATGTCGTCGTCCGACGATCGCACCGAAACGGAGGAGTATTACGCGCCGTGGTGTCGATGAGACGACGGCGATCAGGAACGACGCGACTTTGCGCTCGATCTGGACATTGGCGTGTCGATGGACGTGCCGTTCGGTATACGCGATAGAATCACCGACCGGACAATCTGTACGTCTGAGCGCACAAGTGACGTGGTACCAGAGGATCGACGAGGTGATGGACTCTATGTTGAGACGGGCAATCGAGGACGATTTGCGCACGCGTCGCGGCTCGTTCGTCGAGCCTCGCGCCGTTGATATGTCGCGGTTCGAAACCGCGCGATCGAGATTCTTCGATCGAGTCGATCTGTATCGATCGTCCAATCGCGCGTATTCGTTGCGAGCGGTGGTGCTGAACGAATTGGCCGGCTACTTTGGCTTCGGGAACGAATCGCGCGGACAGATACTCGGTTACGACCGCGTGTATCCTTTTCGCTCGGTCGAGGCGGAGGACGACGATCGTGCCGCGTTCGCGAATGGCGCAAAATTTCCATCGTACACCGGCTTGAGCGCCGCGGTTCGCGTTCTCCTGCACGAGGTGTTCAGTCTGTTGAATTCGTGGCGGCTCGTGCCGCATCTCGCCGCGAGGACTCTCGCTCGGATGGAACTTACGCCCGACGTGCGGTGTCGTTCCGTGAATCGCATACTTCGCGAATCGTCGACGTTGCGCGAATTGATCGAGATCTTTCCGAAGCACGTTACAAAGTAACATTGTGTAATGCGACTGCGAACGGGTGCGATTGAGTTAGGTTAGGTTAGGTTATATCGCACGTGAAGGCGCGCTATCTCGCGCAGGTGGGTGCAATTTGATCCGGCAGTTACGGCCGTGCGCGTAAACGGCCGCGAGTGACTATCATCGGTGAACCGTCGCGGTTGTTGCGCCAGCGCGCGCTCGGAAGACCTTCCGATCAGAGCGACGACGCGTCGACCGACGCGCCGGCATCGGTCGACGGCAGAGCTACCGTCGACGCGAGAGCGACCGTTGTGGGGTTCGCGACGACTGACTGTTTATCGTCATCGAGTCGTCGAGACGACCGCTCTCCGTCGTCCGTGACGCACAAGCTGCCGATTCGCGGCAAAAGATTCAACATGGTTTTCATGGCGGAACTCATAAGTATCTGCGACACAAAGAACAGATACAGCGCCATTGCGAACGTGATCGCTCGTATCGTCCATCCGCCGCCGTGATCTCGAAGGGGCATCTGTTTGTTTCTCGCATACTTGTTCGCGCGACACATTACGCGCTCTTAATCGATCGCTGTTGATCCTCGGTGGTGGTTTTTGCTTTCAGACTCTTGCGTTGCGATAAAATTCCGGGCGTACGTCTTTCGACATGTTTTTTGTCCTTCCCGAATCGACCGTACGATATTTCACACGCGGTGTCGCGGCCAGTCACGTGTGCGCAGACAAGCGCCATCGCGAGATCGAGAAGAACGGCGATCAATGTCCGGCTATGGCAAATGCGCGCTGAGCGCGTTGGTTGTCGCGTGTATACTGTGCGGCTTTGCGTCAGCGACGCGCCGCGTCGAGCGACAACAGCAACGAGACGATGACTCGTTCGTCGTGAGCCGGAGCTCGGATCGCGAAAAGTACACCGTGGCCGACGGCGTCGCCGAGGAGCAACGGAGCATCGAGAATTCGCCGCGACCGGGCCGACACTTGTCCCGAGGTCTCTGGCGATATCTGAGGCGGCACGGTGTGACCCGACGCTCGGCCGTGGAGAAGCTGTTGCTCGAGTGTGCGCATCGATACGTCGTGCTTACGCCGAATGATTCGTTCATGATGCGCCTCGCATCGCCGAGCGGTTTGCACAATCGACGTCTAGGGTCGATGTGGCAGAACGACGACAACGCGGGCGTGTTCGGTCGAGGCGGTCATCTGACCGACAATTGGAACCTGTATCTGGTGGACGATCGAATCGACGAGACCGCGTCATCGTCCAACAATGTTCAGCGGGAGGACGCGGAGGACTCGAGATCGCGTTGCGCCTATGCGATATACTTCGTGGTGGATGAAACTCTGCGAATCGGATTGCTCAGAGACGCGTTTCATCTGGCCTTCGATCGATGGATGGGGCGAGCAAGGATCGCGATTCCGCGAAACGGGCCCTTCGCGCAGAGCGATATCGCAGCGTTTGAGATTATGCGACGATCCGGTCCGAGAACGGCGCACGGAGCCATCGACGAAGTTCGCGCGGTATGGTGCAGCGAACAGAAGAATATGGCGTTGAACGAGACGCCGTGGTTACCGGATCTCGATATCGGCATGATCGACGAATTGCCGGAAGAGATATTAGCGGTACTGTCGTCGTCGTTTCGCTTGAACAGTCGCGTCAATTGGTACATGCGTTTCTATGACGTGCTGGACGAATCATTGCGGGCGGTGCTCGAACTGGCGATGCTCAATCGCGAAAATGGCGCGTTACGAGCGCTGTTGGGCGCGCCGTTTTCGTCCTGCGATTGGACGAGAGCGCTTTGGGACGAGAAGTTTGCGTCGCGCTGGTTCTCGGTCGATCGCGCGGACAGACCCGCGAACGCGAACGAGCCGCGTTCGCGGGTTGTACGCCGTTGCGATAAACGAATTGGGCCATTATTTCGGCTTTGCGAATCACGTGAGAAAATATCCGGGCATTGTAGAGGCGGCCAGCGACTACGACGACACTTTACCGTCGTTCACCGTTGTGCGCGCCGAATTTCGCAATTTTTTGCAAAACGCGATCGATCTGGCCGAGGTGACGCGAATAGTGCCCAATCTGACCGTGCGCATGTTACGATCGCTCGACACTGACGACGGCGAGTCCGTATCGTGCGGCGCCATCGGCAAACTGGTTCGCGAATTGAAGCACTGGCGCTTGTCACTGGATTAGTGCACGCTCTACACCGTTGTTGCGACGTTTTACCCAACCGATCGGGCGAGCTGAAAAAACAAAATTCTAGTGGATCGAGCAGAGAGCGCGAAAATTGTGTGCTTGTGTAATCGAATAAAAAAATAAACAACACGTTCCTTCAGTTTATCAATTTATTGATACACCCTGGCGAGCCAGTCAGTCGTCGAAACGATGCGGTATGGGTACATTGAACGATTCGCCGTACACCAGGGGCAACAGAGCGTCGGTGGCGTTTAGCGCAGTGTACTGCTGCGAGTCACCGCTCAGACAACTGTTGAATTCAAGCAACTGTTTGATCGCTCGATCGTCAATGTTCGGTGAGTCGATGCACCGCGATCGTCCGGTCCCACGAAGCAATACTCGGTCGAAGGGACGGGTGATGTTGTTCGCCGCCGCGACTCGACCGCGGCGGCGGATCGTGCCGGGTCGTCCGCGTCGTAGCGGCGCGCGAAACCGATCAATCGCGCCTCTGAGCACGACTGATCGTCGCGCGCCGTTCAATCGGCGGCATTGTCGTCATCCAAACGTCGTCATGATACGAGATTCGATGCGACGACGTACGCGAAACGCGACGACGATAACCTCGCGACGACGACGAGCAAAACGGACGGATGAGCGAATGAGTTGTGATGGCTGAGGATAATCTGTCAAATAAGAACAAAAATAAAAAAAAGAATGTGCGATTGTGCCGTTTTTCTCTTTCTCTCACCATTCTGTGCCTACCTGCGATAAGAGCTACTTGTTGCGTCTTGTTTTTCTCACGCACGCTGCGCATACCTGCGATGAGAGCTACTTGCTGCGTCTTGTTTTTCCCACAACGGTATCAAGACACACATCCGTACGATAATAATCATCCGTACATGTCAGAGGTGAAGATGGGAAGAATAAAGGATCGTGTTAATGATGAAGCATGATACGAGATTCGGTGCGACGACGAACACGTAGGCGAAACGCGATGAGACAATAACCTCGCGATGACGACGACGAGCAAAACGGGCAGTTAATGAATGATGTGTGGCTGAGGATAATGGTCAGTAGAGCAAAAAAAGAGAGGTTTCTGTCAAATTGGAACAAAAAATAAAAACTGTACGATTACATGCTTCCCTTTGCACATTTTTGCGCCTACCTGCAACAAGAGCTAATTGAGCACGCTTCTCTTTGCACATTTTTGCGCCTACCTGCGACAAGAAATATTTGCGCACGCTTTCTTTGCGCATTTTGCACCTACCTGCGACAAGAGATAGTTGCGCACGCTTTCTTTGCGCATTTTGCACCTACCTGCGACAAGAGATAGTTGCGCACGCTTTCTTTGCACATTTTTGCACCTACCTGCGACAAGAGATAGTTGCGCACGCTTTCTTTGCGCATTTTTGCACCTACCGGCGACAAGAGCTAGTTGCGCACGCTTTTTTTCTTTACGCATTTTTGCGCCTACCTGCGACAAGAGCTAATTGCGCACGCTTCTTTCTTTGCGCCTACCTGCGATAATAGCTAGTTGCACACGCTTCTCTTTGCACATGAACTAGTTGACATTTTATTATTATGTAAGTTCAGTGTCGGACAAGTCAAAAGATAATGGATCGTGGTGGATGTGAAAATATGAGTTTTTGATGATGATACGGTTTCGTACGACGATACGACGCGTACGCGAAAGCGCGACAGACGAATATTCGCGACGGCGACGAGCAAAAACGGACGGATGATTGTACGAATTGGATGATTGAAGGAGTGTAGAGGAAATTGTCGTTCAGTCGGTCGTGTATCAATGTCAACTAGTCACAATAAATTGCAATCCGCAAATTAGAGTCTTTACTTTTTTTCCTTATGGCCAATCTTAACATTTATACGATAACGTTACGATGCAATGATACGGCTTATCACGTATCACGACGACGTTTTTTTTGGTAAATAGAGTATATTAATTTATCTACGCTACGAACGATATGCACCAAGTCTTACAAATAGGTATCTGCGATCCAGAATATTTTTTTTGAGATCGGTTTTTACGTTTCGCGTTGATCGCCCGATACGAAAGTCCGATTCGCGACGCGCCGATGTGAAACTCGTTCATCGTCGGGCGAACGTTCACTGTCGTAGAACCATCGCAGCACGACAAACCACCGTCACCAGCGTGGCAAGTTAGCATTCACTACCGGACCGGGGCACGGACGAGCTGCGTTGCCCGGCGTGAGGGTCCCCACGATGCTTATGCCCGCTGATTGAACCCGGTATTGTTCTAATGCTCGGTGGCCGAGCAGCGCTTCAACGTGTCGCCGCGAAAATGACCTCATTCAATGTGTCGTTTCGCGTTGATCGCCCGAGACGCGATACCGTAGTGTCCTACGATAGAACGACCGAGCGCTCTTGACGGTGCGCGTTGTTTGCCCGAAACGCGACATCGCCGTGTTCTACGATAGAACGACCGAGCGCCCCTGACGGTACGCAAAGACTTCCCCGTTGTGTCCTACGATAGAACGACCGAGCGCTCCTGACGATGCGCGTTGTTCGCCCGAAACGCGACACCGCCGTGTTTTACGAGAGAACAACCGAGCGCCTCTGACGGTTTGACGTGAAACTCGTTCATCGTCGGGCGAACGTCCACTGTCGTAGAACCATCGCAGCACGACAAACCATCGTCACCAGCGTGGCGAGTTAACATTCACTACCGGACCGGGGCACGGACGAGCCAAGTTGCCCGGCGTGAGGGTCCCCACGATGCTTATGCCCGTTGATTGAACCCGTTATTGTTCTAATGCTCGGTGGCCGAGCAGCGCTTCAACGTGTCGGCGCGAAAATGACCTCATTCCGTGTGTCGTTTCGCGTTGATCGCCCGATACGAAAGCCTCAACTAGCAATGTTAAATTTTACGATGAATTTTTCTAACGTAAAACCGTCTTACCATAACGCGAATACTGCTCGATGACAACTCTGGATCGCAAGTGATTTGCTCGTCTCGCGACCGCCCTTATATACCCGTCCATCGCGCACTACTTGAGAAACCGGAGCATCGGTAATTGTTCCGCTTCGTTGAACACTGTCGCAATCGGATATCGCATTACTTTCGCTTCACCAAACCGACAATATCGCTCGCTCGCAGTCGAGCGTCTCCTTATCGCTCGCACGGAGGGTCAAGCGTCTCCTTATCGCTCGCTCAGAGTCGAGCGTCTCCTTGTCGCTCGTTCGAAGTCGAGCGTCTCCTTATCACTCGCTCGAAGTCGAGCGTATCCTTATCGCTCGCTCGAAGTCGAGCGTATCCTTATCGCTCACTCGAAGTCGAGCGTCTCCCTAGTGCTCGCTCAGAGTCGTGCGTCTCGGAAGGTTATGTGACGTAAGCATGAGTCGACACGACCCGAATAAACGAGCGACCGACGCAAAGTCAAGTGATACGGTATGGTTGAGCTACGCGAGAAGCGCTCAAGGCCGTAGATTTAGCAGATAGCTTGGTCGTATTTCTAAAGAGTACAGCAGTTACTATGACCAATGTGACACTGAACGAATATCCGTCCGCTCGATCGCCTTTGGGCGACATGATTGCGACAGCTCATGAATCGCGCAAACGATTCTACGAATCTAAGTGCGATGTTCATCGCGCGACAATGTTACTGCGATTGCACGGATTTTCCAATGGTGACCACTCGTTCAGATTGATAAACGAATCGGCCGGCGCGTTTCGCAATGTGGATGTCGTGCGGTTATTCGTTGACGTTTCCGACACGGATTATCGCGATGATTCGCGAGCAATAATCGAGTTGACGAACACATGGCTGAGCGACGCTCGAAACGGCTGTCGCCAGTACAGAGAATCGTTCGAATCGCTCGGCGAGCTAGAAACCGACTTGCTGATCTGCGAGTCGCGTACGATGAAATGGTCGTGACGACGAGCGAACGATACGGCGAATGGTTGGATTTTGAGCGATCGCTCGTATCGCGCCGACGACTCGATTTGACTCGTCAGAGCGACAGCCTGACAGAATCGGCCAACGAATTGGGCGCACTGTTGACTCGTTCGGACGATTCCGTATGCTTGGCGGTGCAGTACAAAACGGTCGAATTGGAACGTGCTCTGACGCTAGAAGAGGACAAGCGTTCGACGGAATATCGCGTCGCCCGAGACGAACTGATCGCTCGAAATAAAGGTTTGACGATCGAAATGGACAGAGTGCGCAAAATGAACGATGTGTCGCAAAAATTGACCGATATTATGACTAAAGTGCGCGATTTGATGGAACATGTGACCCTTAGGCTGGTCGCATCGTTGAAGCTATTGCGAGCTTCCGTCGAATCGTTGCAGCGCAAAGTCGTCAACTCGGTAAACGATAGAATCTTGCGCGATGAGGTGTCGGCGCAATGCGGCTCGAGTTACTCGGATCGGTGCAAGACGATAACCCGTTTGAAGCTCTCCGCGTATCCCACGGTGATTGATGGCTCGGCTCTGGCTCAGCTGCACAATCATTTCTGTCGAGAGTACTGTCTGCATATGATATCGCGAGCATTGACGATAGCAATACGCGCGATCCATATCGAAACGGCGTTATATTGAACGGCACAATAGCATTTTTGTACTTTTATGGTGATGCGAGCGGAATGATCGAATCGATCGACGAATGGTTCAGCGTGTTACGTCGCGCCGATAATGTCGCTCTTTCCGCGGATAAACTGTACGAGGCGCAATAGCCGACAATCGCGCACCGTGCGAATTTGACCAGTCGCGATCTTTCGCGAACCGTGTCAGCGGTGTGGAGCATCTTACGATTGGATGTGAGACTCGTGCCAGAGTCTGCCATGCGTGCGCTTCTGACAATGTTTGCGCATCGAAGAGACCAATCGAACAATGCAAATGGCGCGAATTGATCTCAATTTTTTTTAGCATCGTCGTGCAATCGCAACATGTATACGAAACATGGGTGATTTGATGGAAAAGTCAACTAGGTTCATTTTTTTTATTCGGTCTTTTTCTCATACAAATTTCAAATCATTCACGTTCGTGTCGACGGGTAGCATAAATTTTGGTCCGCTTCGATCAATGTAACGAATCGCTCGATTCGCCTCGTCACGTCGCGATCCGACCGGTGTTGTAATACCCTTGTCTCTGGACGGTTCTTTCGCAACGCACTCGTCGCAACATCGCGACGACGTCCATTCGACATCGTGGTACAACAAACTGCATGCGAGAAACGAAGAGACGAGCGCGATTATCACGGAGAACGCCATCGCCAACCAGACAAATGGCGCGGCGTTGGCGCCAAGAGCCACCGTGGCCGAAGCATTCACGATCTCGTCCAGAGTAAAAATACCAGCCATTGCTCTGTGTGTACAAATAAATCAACTGAGCTGCGTGTAATCCAACAGTACCAATCGATTTTCCGAATTTACGAAATAGCGCGACTCGCAACGTCGCTCGTAATCGCTTATCGACGACGATGACGAAGCGGCACCGTAATCGCGACATGATCGTTCCAGCAAGTACGTCGACGCTAATGTGTTTTCGCAACGTCGCAGCAATACATCGTAGTCGCACAAGGACAGTACCGATAGCTCGTCTCGCTTTATCTCGCGCGACAGACGAGACAGATCGACGAATGCCAATTCGGGCAAATGATGCACCGATCGCGCAAACAGAGATTCCGCGTTCTTGTCGTCGCCGCCGCCGAACAAGTAACCGTCGCGCCAGAGCAATCGAACGCTACCGGACACGCGATAACATATTATACGATCGCGCATTTTGTATCTGTCGTCGTAGCGAACGATGCGCAACCATTTGGCTCGTCCGTGCAGTTCGCGCGCCTTCGTCAGTACGCACGGTGGCGGCCGCTGCGGCGACAATGTCTCGCCGAATAGATCCTGATGCAAGCTGAGATTCTCGTAGCGAATATTGCGCACAGTCAATTCGCACGCCAGTATCAGCGCGAACGGACGTAAACACTCGATCGAGTTTGAACCTCAGGCCAAACTGGTCGACGCGATCGCTTGTCGACGAGTGGTATTGGTCAGCATCAACAGCACAATCAGTCGATTGTTTCGATCTACGCGCAAAAGACACTGTCGCGTCTCGCGTCTCGCGTCGGTGCTCATGACTATCGAGTCGATGACTCCGTTGCTCCATTCGGCGGTGGTTTCGGTGATGTTGGAACATTGTCGAGACGGCCGCCGATGAATCACCGTAGCCGAACTGTTGTCCTCGAGCGATACCGAGTATCTCAGCACGCTATTTCGCTCGTTGGCGCCCATGGTGCTCGAACGTACGACGAACTAATCGAACACAATCTCGTACGATTCGCCGTCGCTGCTCGCTCGCATTCGTTGCTGCTCGTCGTGCGCACTGACGAGTCGTCGCAACGCCGATTTGGACTCCTCGGTCATACGCACCATCGCGGCCTCGTCTCTCCTCAGATCGATCGTAGTGACCTCGGCCAGCCATTTGCCGCCGGGTCCGCTGACAAACAGCACGTCGTCGTCATCTTGGCGCCGTCGAGTCGCTATATCGACCAGCGAGCCGATCGATCTGTACCAATAACGCGCACACAGCATCTCGAACATCGCGACCCATGTGGCCGTCTCCGACACGGTCGAACGCACCGGACGATCCATTCTCGAGTGGGTTTCGATCTCTATCCGCGAAGCCGTACGAACTGTATGATTCTCAACGCCATTCTGAACCGTGAGTTGCGAGTATCGATTTTTTTATACTCGGTGTCTCGCCGGGAGGGCCAAACAAAGAGGTCCGTGTTTGTTTTAGCGTGCCGCGACGCGATTCGATTCAAGAAAATTTTATCAAATGTCTGATCGTTTGCGCTGAAAGAAATGCTGGCGTCTGTTTCCATCGATAACTTTTTTTCATTATCGAGCCAGAGAGATTGACGAGGCGCTTGTTACTCGCACACCCATCGATCAGTCTGCACGCAACAACATGGCGTGATTGCGAATGCTCAATCGATGCTTTTCCACGCGCAGTCGCGCAATCTCGGCATTAGGAACAGTGTATCGTTTCTCGTCGTTCATCGAATACCGCCACATTTCGGCATTCAATTCCTCGTCGGACAAATGAAGCCAACGATGCATAAACAGAGCGTCGACGAGCACGGTGTCGCTCGCATTGGACGACACCTCGCGTTTATGGCGCACTTTGGCGATAACCCGGCAACCGACCGGTACCTGTATTCTTATTTCATTGATGTCGTCGAGCCGACACGCCGGACGAGCAGAGGTTGCATCTCGTTGCATAAATATATGAACATCGGTGTATTGTTCGCAGCCGTCGTGCACCTTATGCATCAAGACAATATTCAAAAACGATTCGCCGGCGATCTTTCCGACCCCGTGCGAGTGTTGGAGAATCTCGAAACCGCTCGTTCTGGCGTCGTTGAGATCGTTCGACTCGTTGATAGGTGCTCGATACAGCGATAACGAGACCTCGGACGCGTCATCGCGCGCATTGTCGACCCAGACGAATCGTGTTCCGTCCAGCAACACCATCGACGTTACGTCGGCCTCGTACCAAAAGTGATCCACGTAGAAACGACCGCCCAGTCGTTGAATCGCTGCTTCGATCGATTCAAAGTCCTGCTCGGTCCGACCGTCAAAATACGCGTCGCTGTGGCGCGTTTCGCACGGCACGTTGTACACTTTGGACGACGGCTTGTACAGTCAGGATTTCAATTCGTACGCCACGCCGTTGGACGAAACCACTCTGGCCAGATGTTTCGGCAGATGTCGCAGAAACCACGGCGGCCCGATCGGCGGGGTCCACGCATCGCACGACGATTCGTTCAACGCGTATGAGCCGTAACGCGTGGAGGGGCTCGAATCGCGTATTGAGCACCGCTCGACGCTGCGCGGATACGTATCGATCGTGTGAAAGATACACTCGGATGGTATTCGACTGACCTCGCGTCGATGGATCAATCAACCGCGCGTATAGTGGCTGAGGAACTGTGATGATGGGACGTTGATCACCGCGCGATTTTTAGCCTCGTACGCCATTCGCACGATGTCTCGCCACTTTAGATCGATCAACGTCGGGTCGACGGAGCGACACACCGAGCGCAATTTCGCGTAGCGCTCGTTGCTCGCGACGCGATCGTTCATCACTCGCACATACAATAGAATCAGAGCGGCCAGATACGCGAGCCCCTCGTCCGTGGCGTCGATGAACAACGAGAGACACACCGCGAAGGTGCGAGCCAATTGCTCGGGATTTACCGCCGCGTCCGTCGCTATTTCGCGACGATGCAAGCGATTATTGTCCGTTTCGAAGTCTTTGTACAGTCGCCACATTCGCGACAGCACGGCGGCCTCTCGATCGCGAGCGGCGGCTAGTCACCGATCGCGAGTCGCCCTCGCCACGGGTTCTATCGCCTCCTCGATACGATCGAGCCCGTGGCGGTTATCGTTCTCGAGACGGTCGCGTCGTACTCGCCCGAGGTTGAGCGACTGTCCGATCCCTCGAACTCGACCGAGGTAGCGTTCAATTCGTCGATCACGAGTGTTCTATCGACGTTTCCGCCGTGTAAAATTTGCTCCTCGTCGGAAGAATTTCATCGGTCGCTTCGTCGAACACTGTTGTAATGCACCCTGTCTCGTAATTCGCGGCAGATCGCCACCAATATCGGACGAAATTGCCCGCCGTTTATGCGCGAGAATTGCGTATCGGCATTCGGATCGATGTTCACGAAGCGCGCTCGACTCGGCAACAAGTCTGCGTGTGTAAAAACAGTGCGACCGTAGTGCGGTTTGACCGATTGTTGTTTCCGCTCACTATCAGTCTGCGGCAACGCGATCGGCGGCACATGACTCGCTGGCGTTGGAGCGATCACCGCGCGTTGCTGCTGTTTCTTCGCGTTCGACAAATACAGTACGTACGCGCATCCGATCAAGCACAGAGCCAACACGAACAGCAGCGTTGTCGCACGCTCCTGCCCGTCCTCGCTCTGAGTTACGGACGTGCGCGTAAATGATCGTCGGTGAAACGTCGCGGTTGTTACGACAGCGCGCTTCAATCGCAAAAAAAACTCGATCTTAGAGTAGAGGAGCAAGAAAAAAAAACTAAACGTCATCGGATCCGATCGAAAAAACTACCGGCTTCGAGCGTAGGCAGGAGCAGATCTCGAACGCCGTATCGTTGCAATTCGCGCGCGATTTCGAGCGCCTCCTCGCGAGACACGCGATCGACCAGTCCGAGCAGCGTCTCGGCGGGGCAATCGTCGCTGAATCGCAGCCGATCATCGTCGACAACGTGCTGGCGAGGTCGCGACTGCCAAGCGCGTTTTACGCGATCGCCCGCGGCCAACTGTCTCATCGATATGGTCGTATCTGCACGCAAAAGTGCCAATTCGTGCGACGACTCGTTCGTCGCGCTCCTCGATGGATCGGCAACGAAGGAACGAAAGTGCACGAATCGCTCGTCGCTCATCGCTGACGAACACCACGATTTCAGCACGGTGAAATCAGTGAATCATGGTGCGCACTGTTTCGGCGCGTGGCGCATCATCGAAAGCAAAAGTTCGCAATAGCAACGAACCGCCCGGACGCAGCGTCGAACAAGTCACGAACCATCCGGCCTCGAGCAACGAATCGTCACGCGTTTCGTCCGCGCCCGCGGCCGCTCATTGTCGAGCAGCCCCAGATTGACACGACGACGCATTCGTTTGATCGCGGCGATGAGCGTCGGGCAATCGCGCGAATCGCACGGTCGTTTCTTCGAACAAGTGCACGCGTCGGCCAACCGGCGAAGGTCGCAACGGTGCATACGCGGTGCGCATTCGCCAACCGCTCGATCCACTCGAATGGTCGTTTCGGGAGTGCTACTGTCCATCAAACATATTCCGCGAGCCGACCAACGTTTGCGCAAAAATATGTAATCTAATAAACCGACACTGGTAGCGGCGCCTCCATCGCCGCACATGGTCAGAAACACGACACACTGGTCGCGCGGTAGAATGTTCAACGCAATGTACATCTCGGCGATTTTCACGCACCCCGATTCGCCACCGTGGTCACAGAGTGCACCAGCGCGAATCCGTCCTCGGCCTCGATCATTGCGCGCAGACGGCGCGCTCGCCGCTTGGTCGTCGTCGCGGCGACGCGTCCTCGAGCGACGCCGCTCAAGGCGGCGAGCTCTCGATGCGCGACGATCGCGCGAGCTATCGCCGAAATGCGCTCGGTCAACGACGAACCGACGCGGATATGCTCGCGAGTGCGGTGGGCACCGGTGCGATGCAATTCAGAAAAGCACAACTGTTGCCGTCCGATCGTCGCAGAATTCGCCATTGTCTCACATTGTGCCGCAATCTTGCGAGCGCGCGTTGTTATCAACACGGCGAATCTATTGGCGCGAACATGCGATATCGCGCAATCGATCGCCACGTTCGATCGCACGGAGAGCATCATTGATGGCGATCGATTCGTCGCGTACATCGAGCGCGATTATGCGCATCGCGACGCCTCGGCGAAACCGCCGCGCGACGAGACGTCGGCGTCGGCGGTGCGACGAGACGGCGCCAAATCGCGCTGCGGTTCGAAGAATTCGCACGTCTGAGCCGTTCGCGGCCGACACCGCGCCAGCGCAATCGTCGTCTATGCGAGAATCCGCAGCGACGGAAATCGGCGTGTCGGATCGTATATTGCTGATGATTTCGGAGCGCAGATGCACCGACAGACGGGCGGTGTATCGCGACATGACGGAATGGACCAAGGCTGAGATGTCGCGCGAACAACAACTGGATCATCGCGGCAAACGACGCGCTGCTGCAACCGACGCCACGACGAGCAAGCGGCCGCGCACCGTCGATTCAAGCGCGCCATCGTCCTCGTCCTCGTCGTCGTTCACAACTTCTTCATCGTCGCCGGAGCTTGAGCGATTCGCTACACTCGGCGATGCGTTCTGCGACGAACAGCGAATCGCGTGAACGAACGGCCGACAGTTACCGTTGCTCTCAATGGTCGGTAGACGAACCACAGTGGCCTTAACGCTGGGTTGTTCGCGAGTCGCCGATAACGGCGAAGCGACGGTCGATAAAAGTAGCAACGAGCAAGACTACGTGTTCTCGCCGAACGATTTGGCGAAAGTTCGTGAGTTGCAAACCAGACGGCGCACGAGCCTACTTAACGTCGACACTGTGGATCGTCAAGTGAAGGAATACCGGAAGGTGATGCGTCTGTCGTGCGTATTCCTGCGTTTGATACTGACGCGCGCGACCGTACCGGCGCATCGACGCATCATCGACCGACTGATCCGAATGATACACAGATGCAATGTGCCTTTGAGCGATCGTCACAATAAAATGCTAAACATCTACGTGGAGCATGTGAGTCTGTATCGAAAGATATGTCCGAGCTTTATGGACTTTTTGTTGAACTCGAACGTTATGAGCGGTGTCGCGAATCGTCGCAGAGGCGAACCACGCGTCACTCTGACGTTGTTGCATCTGATCAACGCCACACCGTCCATCACGCTGTCGCAGTTTTACTTTTACGTGTTTGACAAAAACTATTGCTTCGGCGAGGTGTGCGAATTCTTTCTGGTCGCTTGTAACAACATTGCCGATTCGCAGTTTACGCGGAGTACTCGATTTCTGCTGTATCGTTACCAGCGTCTCGGTGACGGCCGCTCCGCGTCGATTCTCGATAAAATGTGCATTTCGGAGATGGTGCTGTTTCCGTTGCTGCTGCGCCGCGAGCCGTTGAAAACGCCGCTCGAACGAATATCCGTGCGGCATGGTCGTCTGCTGCAAAACGGCGCGTGTGTGGCGGCCGACGTGCTTTACGACAGTCTGTATTCGCGCACGGAAGTGCTCGATATCGTGTTTGAGTATTTGTACGTGCGCGCGTTGACGACTCGCGACTCAGTCGACCATGAGGGCGACAATAACGACAGTTTGTCGAGCGCGCCTGAGGCTCACGATCTCTACGTCGAACTGCTGCGTGCGCGAGACGTGCTCGAGCTGGCAAACCTTTTGCACTGGCGTTACGACGGAACGCGATACCTCGATCCGGGCAACGACACGCTCACGTGTCCACGCAATTCGGATACGTTCGCCAAGTATCTCGCCGCTAGGTACATTTCGCTGGAGAAGGATCGAGCGCATCGCGACGCCTCGGCGAAACCGCCGCGCGACGAGACGTCGGCGTCGGCGGTGCGACGAGACGGCGCCAAATCGCGCTGCGGTTCGAAGAATTCGCACGTCGAGGTCCCGGCTTTTCACATCGGATTGATCGAAGCGATGGAGCTCGTTGGTAAAACGTATCGCGGCAGCGCGCTGGGCGGCGCGGCCAATTCATTGGTCGGTAACGGCGGCGAAAACGCGTCCCAAGAGAGCAGCCAGACGACGATCGTGTGCGGTTAGACGCTCGACAAATTTATGCGTTACATAGACAAGCGCACGTCGCATCACATTGTGCTGAATCTCTATCTGAACAGATTCGAGCTGAGCACGCCCGCAATGTCGCGCACCCTCACGATCAATTACGAGGACTGCAATCCGCCGCAGCGTTATCGTTTCAACAAAACGACCGATCGCCAGTTGAATCGATTCGCGCATCACGCGATAGAACACGCGGGCAAATATTTCGCCATGGTGTGTTCGCGCGACACGATAAATCATTATCTGTACTCGAACGTGGTGCCGGAACGCACAACCGGGCGCACCGACGACGCGCTCGCCGCGACGGCGACGACCGTCGAGCAACAAGGTGACAACCGCGAGAACGAGTTCACTACTACGGTCGATGAGCAGCAAGACGACGCGGACGATTGCATATCCGCAACGTCGTCCGTGTTGCTGCAATTCGATCGGCCGTTCGTCTGCGAGACGGCCGATCTGCTGAATCTGTTGCCGCGATCGCTGAGCGAGCATGACGCCCGATACATTTTGCTGGAGTCATCGCCGTTCGCGTGCGCATTCGCGATCATCGCGATGAATCTGGCCCACTCTTTCGGTCGTCACTTGCTGTCGAGTCGCGACGGAGTGCGACAATTGATGCGCGTCCTCGTGGAATCACCGCCGCAACATGGCAACTCCAGCGTGCACATGACATACATGTTGTACGCGCCTCTCGGTTGCAGATCGTTGTTACTGACGACGCGTTCGGCCGATTCGTCGATCGAGTTCAACGAATCGGCTGAGCGCGTGGTCGAACGACTGGCCAGAGATACATTCGTCGAGAGTCAGTCGCTATTGCGCAAACGAATGCGAGAAGCGATCGCGCGAATGGGACGGCGGTCGCGTCGAGAACGATGTCTCCGCCTCGTCGTCGTTCGCCGACACGTCGAGCGGTAAACGCGATAATGCGAAAGCGAACGACGAGGCGTCACGACCTCTCACCGATCAGGAGGTGCTGATGCGCGAGCTCGAAAAATACTAGCGCAAGCTCACACTTAGCTTCGACGACGATGACGAAAACGCGAACGTGATCGCGGACGTGCCGCGATCGGGCTGCGACGACATCGCGGTGAAACGCTCGATTCGCGATCTAGTACCCTCCTCGGTGATGTTTCACACCATATCTTCGTCGTTCAACGTAGCAATCGGCGCGAAACGCGCGACGCGACGAAATCGCGGATGCGACAGCGACGATCGAGACTCGCGCGAGCGATCGTCGCGGTCGGCGACTACGACCGTCAGTCTGGACGCGATGCGCAATTTTTGCGTGTCCTGGCGTCTACACGAATTCGCGCTAGCTCACGCCAACGATGAGGCGCTCGTGCGTTGGGTATCGTTCGCATCCTCGTCCGTCGCAACCAAGGACGACGGTGCGACTCTGGTAAACATTGCGGCGGCGTATTTGTTTCTGGTGACGCGCGAGCGAGAACGGCGCATTGCGTTCATTCGCATGTCGCATCATCGTGAATCGAGCGATCGCGATGATCGATTCGTTTACGCGCACGGTCTGACCGATCTGCCGGCGTCGTTGCGGGCCGCGCGCTCATTGAGCGATAGCATGAACGCGTTCGGTCAATTGTCCGATCCGCGATGCTCGCTGTTTGACGAATGTCACGACTCGCTGTCTCGTCTGTATCCCGAGTGCCACATCCACTCGTACGACACAAACTCCCTGTCGAAGGGACTGACCGCGTATGCAACGTCGAGGCCTGAAGCCAACGATGTTTCGAACGATCTAGCGTACAGCATCTGCACTGCCGTGGTCACATTGTTCATATTCGCGCGTGGCGACACCGGCGTCATCATGTTTCTGTTGCGTTACATTACGGCCATTCGATTCCCCGGACAGTTTCTCAAAACCGTGCTGCTGCTGCAAGGCACGAGCGACAGCGGTAAGAGCGAATTCGTGTCGGAGGTGTTGCGACCGGTGTTTTCGAGCGTGCTCAGCGGCACACTTAGCAACGCCACGCTGAGACATGGCATCAAGAACGAGGTGAATACCGATCTGATAAGCATGATGAGATCGCACATCTGCCAAGTCGACGAGCCGGAGCGCATGAACGCGAAACTCTTCAAAAATCTCATCTCCAGCACCATGATGAAGAGTCGATATTTTCATCAGCAACAGACGCAATACCTGCGAAATTTAGCCAAGATAATGCTCACGGTGAACGACGCGATATCATTGCGCAGCAACGCCGGAGTGATTACCCGATTGAAATTTTGTCTGCGCATGCTGCACCGCTTCAAACTGCTGCACGGCCGACATATCAACACTTCGGTGGATTTCGTCAAGACTCACGCCACTCCGAGCGTCTCCTATCAATTCGCCACGCGATGCTTCGCGCGAGGGGTCAACTATCAGGTGTTTCACACCGGTCTGTTTCTCACGATGGAACACTACGGCACGGACATGTGCACCTACAACGACGCCACGTACGCGTTGTACGACGCGATCACGCCAGGCCGAGGTGGAGCGACTGATAGAACGCGCCGAATTGAACTTGAACGCGGCGACGAAAGCATATCTGAACACCGGGGCGCAAGGATTGGCGCTCTTTCGATGAATGCTGGCCTTTCATTTGAGCGATCGAGTGATGAAAATGTACAATCGCGCAAATTCGCGCGTCGAAGACGACGACGAATCGTCGTCGTCGCAATCGTCCGAATGCGAGCCGGATACGGACGATGAGCGTGAGGACGCGACAGCGGAATCGTCGCCCCCGACGACTGTGCCGCAACTCGACAGTCACATACCGAGTGTAATTTCCGCATTTGCAGACTCGATCGCAGCAGCGGACGATAATTCCGCGCACGGCGACAAGATCGCTCTGCGGCGCGAATGCGCAAACGGTCGGTGCGAATCTTCTGCGACACTACCGGCGACAAACTCGACGATCCGATAATCATAGACGAACTGCCAGAGACGATGATACGCGATGCTCGAAACTTGCAAGTCATGATCGGCCCGTTCGAATTGTTGCTGCAACGTTATCGTATTCGCGAGGACTCTACCGTGACTATGCGCGACACCGATCTATATCGATTTCTGCGCGAATTTGTCGAGGAAACCGGTTATCTCATGTCTCGAGCAAACTTTCGCGAAATAGTGGTCAAGATCAAGGAGCGCATCAAGACGGATTATCCGAATGCTTTCGACGACAAACGGCGCGTGTTTCATCTGACATTCGCTCAGCGCTAACGACGGCGAATTCACACCGTCGCATCATCATCGAGCCACGACTTAACAACGGCGAAGAATCGGCGATATTTTTTCGCGCGTCGATCGAGAAACCGCAGCGCGACTGGATAGTGGCATTCGCAAATAGGGGGGAAACGTTCGGGAAAGTAGGAGTGAGTACGATCCGTCCGTTCGGGTATAAAAACACCGTGCTCGGAACGATGGAACAATCCGGCGATAACGCGATAACGATGGATTTTTCGACGACGATCGATTCGTTGGTGGCCGCGAGCGAGCATCAGCAATCGCGAAACATGCCGTCGTTGTTTCCGAACGAGTCGATTTATCATCAGCCGAATGATCAAGTCATCGACGACGAGTTGACCGCTCAACTCATTCGCGAGGGCTACGACGTAAAAAACGCGGTGGAGACACTAAACATGTTGCGCGATCGTAGCATGCGCGATGCGTCGGCACAATGGTCGATTTTTCCGCGTCGTTGTCAACGGTGGGCGGCGGCAGCGGTGCAACATCCGCGAATACACCAGCTACTATCGCGCAGCATTATCGATCTACCGACGGGTCCAACAACGGCGCCCAGGCTCCAGCATCGTCTTTGTCGCCGACGACCACGAGGAAACAACGAACGACCGTATCGCAGGCAGACGGTCGAGGAGGGGTCAAACTCGCTGTTCCGGAGGACACGATCAAAAACGATTCCAGCGGTCAGAATAATGAGACGCTGCTCGTTTACGACCGACAGCGAACGGTATCATCGAGGGCTCATCCAGCAAACACGCCGAAACGACTGTCTCGCGATTCGTTTCACGATTTCGTCAGGTTCACAAACGCATACAATGTGCTGCCGATCGACGCGCAAACTCATTCGGCCGATCTGCTCAGACAATCGTTGACGCCCGACGAGGCGAATCTGTGCTCCGGTCGTACACTCGTGCGACGCAATATGCACGATCAATTTCACGATTCAATATGCACATCATACGCCAGGGTGCCGACGTCAATCCGGATCGCGCGAAACGAACGACTACTCGCGGTGTTGAGCTCATTTGGCACGTATTGTAATATCGCTGACATCACGGACAAATTGATGATTCGGTTCATCGATTATTGGTACGAATACGTCAACGAGTTTGAGTGCTCGCTCCGGCAAATGAACACGTCCGATTTCGCCAATATCGCGCAAAATCACAGAGTGGACGAATCGCTCGGTCGTATGTGTAGCATGTGCGCCGCTCAGTTTTTGCGATTCAATTGCATCGGTAAATTGTATCCGAAATTGTTCCCTGCGTCCACGCAGCACGAAGAGGAGCACGAAACGCGCGATAATGACGCGATAATGTAAAGAGGCGAAGGATTCATCAACCGCGCAATGACCGAGGAGTTAAACGACCCGCCCCGAGGAGAAACAAAGGTCCTACTGTAACGCCGAATCAATCGACAATGGCGACCACCGTCGATCTTTACGACGCGAATGTAAAACGGCGCCAACCTCCGCACACTGGCGTTGGGGTCGGTCGCAAGAGAATAACCAACGCTGTCGGTGTCTCTCGCGCATCGTCGTCACCGCAGCGTACGTCGGCCGCCGAACCGTCGCGCCCGGCCAAAAAATCGCCACCGACGAGAAGCAATCGCGATCCTTGTTTATCGTCGCGCGAACGCTCGAGCGAACGTTTTGTGACCGATGACGATGATGCGGATTACTATTCGGACGAACCGGCCGATTATTCGGAGGACAACGATGACTACGAGGAAGACGATGCGTATCGCGACGACAACGAGCAACATCGAGATCAACAAAAAAAAATAATATTTGACGATGACGCGTGCGATGTGCGATTGATCGCAATTGTAACGAATGTACTTTATTTTATGCTAGTGAGCGTCGACCGTACTACCGAGATCAAACACACTATCGAGACAGATCCGAGAGCCGGAACGATCGGTTATGCGTTACCGCGCTTAGGCGACACGACTCGTTACGCGCGATGCAGTATGTTTCAATTGGATTTGGACTCGCCCAATCTTGTGTATTACAA
Organism: Harpegnathos saltator; assembly: GCF_003227715.2. Taxonomy (NCBI): domain Eukaryota; kingdom Metazoa; phylum Arthropoda; class Insecta; order Hymenoptera; family Formicidae; genus Harpegnathos; species Harpegnathos saltator. The sequence goes on along the minus strand of NW_020230590.1, from coordinate 77,092 downwards.
TCGAACATTTGAGGCGGTATTGCGCAACGATGGTCGTTTTATCAGATTGCAAATAACTGATCAAACGCACAAGCAAGAATGCGTCGAATCGAACGTTTGGTCTAGTTGCGAGCATACCGCGCGAGCGTTGTCTTTTCTCGAAAACATTGTAAAATTGGCGTATTCGCACACACTCGATGCTGCTTGTGACGGATGATGAACGTATAGCAATAATAAACATGTGTATCGTTATCAGAATATCCCAGTTTTTTTTCGCATCTCCCAGTCGGCACATTACGTAACATGTTTACGCTCGCTCGAATGTTTACTACTTTTTCTTAGTGGGTTAAAAATGTCATCGCCCGTCACTCGAATGACTGATAATGATCGTAGTAGCCCGAGTTTTTTCAACTTGTAATCAGCTCGCGCAAATTACGTAATGTGTTTACGCTTGCTGGAGTGTTTACTATTTTTCTCAATGGGTAAAAAAGTTATCGCTCGTCACTCGAACGAATGATCAAGAGAACGTACCACTCGAGCTTATCGCGTTTCGTCAATCGAAAGTTATCTAACGCTCAAAAAAATTGTTTTTCTCGTACGCGCTATTTACTATTTGTTAAAGTATTTGATATCGAAGTTTATCTTTGCGCAATTACTCTATTTTTCGCGATAACGCACTAGAAGTGTCCGAAATGTTTATCGGTACTGATAGATCAAGACCACTCTGGACCTCCTCATGATAACGAAATGGTATACAGGGTGCACGATTTATCTGAAGACATTGAAATATCTCGAGAACTATGCATTGGATAAAAAAAAGTGGTTAATGAAAGTTGTAAGTCTCGAAGGGGGACATCCAATGATACCAAACTCGACCTCCTACCCCACCCTCTGGGGGTGGAGGTTGGGGGCAACTTTGAAATCTTAAATGGAAACCCCCATTTTTTATTGCAGATGCGAATTCTACGCCACAAAATATGTAAATTTTGTCCGGAACTTTTTTTTTATTCTTTTATTATTATGATGAATTTTATTATTATGATAGATGGCGCTGTAATCGCAAAAAATTATAGTTTCCGCAATTCTCCAGAAATGATCATTGGATTGAGAAATAAAAAATACCTGTTCAATATTTTTAAAGAACATAATAAAAGTTATCCCCCCCCCATCCTCTCGGGGTAGGGTGGGTGGTAACGTTCAAATCTCAAATGGGAACTCGAATCGAAGAGGGAACTGCTCGACGCGCCACTGTGGGTGTATGGCGAACTACGGCTTATTATAAAAGGCAGTGCAATGCGGTCAGAGCTCACTATAAAATAAATAACTACAAAAAAACTATAAAACTATAAAAAATAAAATAACTTTCATTATGTTCTTTAAAAATATTGAACAAGTATTTTTTATTTCTCAGTCCAATGATCATTTCTGGAGAATTGCGGAAAATATAATTTTTTGCGATTACAGCACCATCTATCACGAATAAAAAAAACAGTTTCGGACAAAATTTACGTATTTTGTGGCGTAGAATCCGTATCTGCAATAAAAAATGGGGGTTTCCATTTAAGATTTCAAAGTTGCTCCCAGGGGGTGGGGTGGGAGGTCGAGTTTGGTATCAGTAGATGTCCCCCTTCGAGACTAACAACTTTCATTAACCACTTTTTTTTATCCAATGCATAGTTTCGAGATTTTTCAATGTCTTCAGATAAATCGTGCACCCTGTATATCGCGATAGCGAGCGAGAGCATCATTCACTCTCGCACCAACCTCGCACTCTGCACCATCACCCACGTACTCATTGACAAATGGCGCATTTTGTTTGCACGGTAAAACATACCTAACATTATACACAATAGCACAATATTTTACCAAATAACCATTTGTATATTTTACCAAATAACCATTTTGTATATTTTTCAGATGTACGAAATGTCAAGCTGCGAAATAACGTCTTCCACGGACGTTTCGCCACCAGTGACAATAAACGAACAACGTTGGAACTATTGGATATCTCAATATGAAATTGGTCAATTATTTGGCCATGTAGACAATTACATTGAAACGGCAGAGCGGGGCGAGGAGTCTGAGCCGGACGAAACAGCAGAGCGGAACGAGGAGTCTGAGCCGGACGAAACGGCAGAGCGGGATGAAATCGTCGATGTGGTGACTGTGAACGACGAGGATAACGAGATCATCGTCGATGTGGTGACTGTGAACGACGAGGATAACGAGATCATCGTCGATATGGTGACTGAACGATAATGTCAAGGATGTATTAACGGTCGACGATGATGACGATGATGACGATGTTATGGTTGTGCAATATATCAATAAGAATGTACGTAAGCGGACTGTAAGTGTAACTCTAGTTGCGAACAAAAATATAGAAATTAACACGCGAAACCACAAAAAGCCGAAATTGCAATTGTATGAAGGAACTGACGGATTTATTGTTCAAATAAAATACAATTGAATGTTATGTTGCAAAATTTATTTATCGAACCCACATTACAATTGATACGCTGTACAAATGGTCTATCGCGAAATTAGACCGTGCGAGACATCAGCATCGCCGCGGGCGATGGCATCGCTCGATCGAACAGAGACCCGTACGCTCGTTGGTATCCTACCCCAGCGACGCCCAGATCCGACTCTGTTCGCTCCACGCCGCACATACGGGGCTCGTCGAGCAATCCGCGAGCCTGCGACACGGTCATCCACGCTTCTATGCATGGGTCGCCGTCGTCGCGAATAACGCTCTGTAACGTGCGAGCGTCAAACGCGTCGGCGTTGCCGACGCGCTCATCGGGCACACACGTGCGCAATCGTTCGTCGTATCGCGCGGTATCGCCGCACTCGCAAGTGTTCTCCTCGAAATTCGGCGCGATGCTCTCGTCCGCGTGTGGAATCAGAGACGCGCAAGTGTTGCGCAACAGAAACAATCGATTGAACGGCGCGACGACGTAATCGTTGTCGCGCTCGTCGCGCATACCTGGTGGACACACGAATCGAAAGCCTGCGTTGTTCGGTAACAGTTCGTCGATCGAGTCAAACGCCAGAGTCGAGTCGACATGATCGATTCAGATTTTGCCAGTGGCACGATCCAACAGTCGACCGTTGCACACCACGATACGATTACCACCTTCGCCGGCAAAGGCTCGCGTTTGCGGTATACAACGCCAGCCGATCGAGCAGTACACGGCGATACTGGTGTTCTCGTTGCACATCGCGGCGTCCGTCGGCAAACAGTATCCACCTGTGCGCGCAACGCGTCCGTTGAGGATCGCGCCCAATCGATCGTAATATCGATACTCGACACCGTCGGTCGCCCCGCAGTAAGAACGACAGTCGACGTAATCGTCATCCGCGGAGATGAACACACCGTGCGTCAGACACTCGTTTCGTCGCAACACGAGATCTCGCTCGTTGTCGATTTCGCGCGCCGCCTTGTCGTTGATTTCTCGACGACGCGACAATCGCGGCGGACGATTGCCAACGAATCGCACTCGCGGCAACGAATCGATTCCAACGTCCATGGCGCGACGCAATCTCAAAGCGCGATCGCGTCGACCGTTTCGAGACGCATCGTCCGCGGCGGCTGACTCGCTGTCGTCGTCGTACCAAGCGACGAGATCGCGCGAGATTGCGTCGATTCGAGGACGATGAAACGCATCGAGGTACAGACCACGAATCGCGCAAAACATCAAAACTATGCACGCGACCGCTAGAACCAATCGAGCGATCGATACACCGCGCGACGAATCCGCGCCGCCAAACGGCGAGGCGTCGTAACGGCGGTCTCGTCGCTGTTCGTTCTACTTCGAGTCTTCGGCCGGCTCGTACATACGGGCCACCATGTAGTTCTGCAAGTTCAGGCTCTTTTTGGGGGGAGGTAGACCCCGACCACTATGAGGGCCCCCCACCTGGCCACTACATATCCCTTTCCCTTTGCCAACCGAGTGGCGGGAGGGGAGTGGTTGTCCTTCCTCCATGTTATAGCAACGGAGTCCAGATCGTCCCCAAACCATCGAGGATGGTTTCTGGGGACATGGTTGGGCTCCGATGCTATGCCTAATCCTGCACCGCGTTCCACCATTGTATGTGCAAAAAGAGGCATTGCTTGGCGTGTGCGGTGCAGGTTGGCTTGGAGGAGCCTGGTAGACATTATAGTTGTATCAACAATTTTTCTGCCGGCTCCTCTAGCTCGTCACTCCCTTCATTATCTTGTGGACGACTTCTTTTTTCTCCTCGCCTCTCCACGTCCATCTCCTCCACTCCCTGTGCGTTAACCGGGAGGGGGTCGATGGACGGAGGGGTAGAGGGAAGGGTGTCTTCCTCTTCTCCTTTCTTCTCCTTAATTGAGAGTGGCAGAGGTGCAGTGCTGGTAGGCCTCTTCCTCCTGCACCTCTATCCTTTTCTTTCTCCTCTGCATGGGGGGGCGACATGCTGGTCCCCCATTCTATGTTCAGCAGGTTTTCCGCCAGTTGAACATATTTGGCATCTGGCCAAGGATTCGCAGTCCCTGGCCAGATGCCCCTCTTTCACACATCTGTAGCAGTTCCTACTTCTATCAATTTCGCTATAGCATTTAGATTGGACATGGCCCCTCTCCATGCATCTATAACATTGGAGAGGCTTCGCATCCAAGAGCTCAACATTGATCTAGGTCCATCCCATTGGTAGTGTTCCTCTACTTGCTGCCTTCTGCGCAGCTGCCAGGGGACACTGAACCCAAAGTGACCTGTATCCAGTCGGAGATATCCTTATCTTCCCCGTTTTGATGTTTCTGGGTTCACATTCTCCGATTCTGGCCAGGGTCTCCGTTACCTCTTCCTCTGTCGTTGAGGGTTCAAGTCCTCTCAATCTGGGCGGTGGCCAGCAGCTGGGGCGCCCAAATAGGCTCCCCGTACAGGGCGATCGAGAGAACCGCACCGACATACAGGCGGCGATCTTGCCATTCTGGACATTTTTTTGTTTTTTTTTAACGAGAAGGAAATCCATCATGGATACCCTGACCCTCGGGGAAGGGTCAGGGTTATGCCGGACTCCTACCGGCTAAAACCTCCCCGGGTGGCGCTGCGAAGGGACTTGGATCGGGGTCCCGGAGCCTACGTAACTGCTGATCGGGGCCCCGAGTCCAGATGTCGACCATCGTCGATCCCCGAGGGGTGGGGTGGGAGGGAGGAAGCGAGTCAAGGCTCAAGCGAGCTAAGGCTCCTCTTTGACCGTGGCTCCAAGGGGAGGGGGGAAGTCAGCCAGAGGCTCGCTTCGACCGCCGTTCCCCTTTCCTCACCCCTCACGCCCCACCTCTTAGGCTGGGAAGGGGGAAGCCGGCAACGCCTGCGCTTCGACCACCGTTCCCAGCCAGGCGGGGCGCCGCCAGTACATGCTGTGCGGTCGATTTATCCATCTTCTCAGCCGGCCGCCCTACGTTTGGAGGGTTTGTTGGGGCATCGAGAATCCCCGCCCGATGCCCCATCCTCCCACCCGACGGTTACGGGGGGAAAAAGTCCCCTGGCCGCCGGGCGCTCTCTGCCCCTGTGAGAAGAGGGGGGAGGAAGGGGGTACTATCCCTCCTTCCTTCACACTGGGTTAATTAATGGGGAGGAGAGGTGCTGACTGACCATGGCAACGCCACAGTCGCATCCTCTCCCCCCTTATTCTCACCCTACTCCCGTTTGTGGGGGAGTAGGTGACTGACAAAGGAGGGGAGTTGGTCACTTCCCACCGCCCTTCCCATCCTTGTTCTTCCTGCCATCGTTGTCTATGTGATCGTCAGTGTCGTTGCCGTGGCTGCTGTTTTCCTTCCCCTGGCCGGTTGCTTCTTACCTTTGCAGCTGGCGTACGTCCGGGCGCCCTCGATCGAGCGTCCCGGCGTCTCGCCTGGGCCCTTCCTGGGGGGATCTCCCCCCTTGGAGGGGGAGCAGGCTGAAGGAGTGGGGGGATGGTGGTCGCACCATCCTCCGTAGTTCCTCCTCGGAGGAGGAGTCGATATCCCCCTCCCTGCTCCTGCTCCTCCCCGCTTTCCATAGGCAGTGGCGTTCCCTTCGCCTCCGCCTTCTTCCCCGCCCTTCCGCCTCCCTGCGGATCTCCTTCGCGGCCTCCTGCGAGAGTACCGCCTCGCAGAAGGAGGCAAACACCCCCCATTTCTCCTCACTCCCCACGATTGCCCGACTATCGTGGGGAGTGAGAGGTCGCGACCAAGTTCCCGTATCACGACTCCGCGCTCAGCGGTCCAGGCGGGGCAGTCCTGGAGCGTGTGCTGCGCGGAGTCGTGATCGTGGTCGCAGTGGTGACACTGCGTCGTGTGCTCCTTTCCTATTCGGCACAGGTACTCACCGAAGCATCCGTGCCCGGTGAGCACCTGTGCCATCCTAGAAGTCAGGGTCCCATGTGCCCTGCCCACCCAATCCGGCAGGCAGGGCTGGACGGCCTCGACGGTCCTCCTCCCATATCTGGCGTTTGCCAGTATCCTCTGCCATCTCTGGAGGACCTGTCGAGTCTGGTGCTTAATTTCGCGCACTACTCTGGCGAGCGCGATGTCTGCCCCCCTGCTCGATGAGTCCCGCTTCCTGATGTACATTCCTCTGTACATCAGGGCCAGGAGCTCAATGGGGGCATGCTCGCCAGAGCTGTCGCCGCCACGTGGGATACAGTCCGGTAGCATCGGGCCACCCCGGAAGTAATCCTCGATGACGGCCGTGAGGTAGGGTGGGAAGCCAAAGTAGCCACGCATGGCCTCCACCACCCTACTCCAGGGCAGGGTGTTGAATGCGTTGGCGATGTCAAGAGACACCGCCACCGCCACCCTGCCCTCCTGCACGATGGCCTCCGAGAGGGATCGCAGATGCTGAATCGCATCCACGGTTGAACGTCCCTCTCGGAAGCCGTATTGGCCGTCATTGAGGTCAGGACCTTCCCGGGATATATGCTCACGAGGCGGGCAGTTATAACGCGCTCAAAGAGCTTGCCCGCCTCGTCCAGGAGGCATATGGGCCGGTATGCGGAGGGGGTATCCTCCGGTTTGCCCTCTTTGCGGAGGAGGATCACATTGGCCCTCCCCAGACTGGGCGGAACCTGCCTTCTCTCTGGGCTCGCGTGAAAACTCTCGCGAGCCTATCATTCAGGTACCCCGAGGCTAGGGTAAGGACGCGGCCGGAGATTCAATCGGGTCCTGGTGCCTTACGGCTCTTGATCCGTTTGATGGCCCCGGCCACCTCCTCCTCAGTGACCCCCGGTACCATCCCTTGTTGTTCTGGGGTGGGAATAATATACGGGCCTATGGAGTCCTCCCCCTGACCGGGAAGAGGGTCCGCATGACCCGCTCTAGAAACCGGGGGTCAAGCGTCTCCGTCAATGGGGGCGTCCATGGCTTCAACTTGTTCATTACCCTCCTGTATGGACGCCCCCACGGGTCCGCATCTAGCGAGAGGAGGAGGGTGTCCCACCCTCTTCCTCAGGCCGCCCCAATCGCATCCCTCAGGGATGCTGCCGCGAGGCAGAATTCCTTGCGGGCGGCCAGAATAGCCTCGGGGTCCGAATCAGGGTCGTTTGTAACCCTCCTAAAGGCCCGCCTGAGGTGGACCGACACCATAGCCTGAGATCGGCTATGGTGTCGGTCTACCACCAGGCGGACCTTTTTGGTCAGGACCTGACTCTGGGCATGGCTTCGTCACACGCTTGTGCGATCATCCCCATTATTTCCATGACATCAGAGTCAAGGTCCTGCCCTTCCATTTGCCGTGGCCAGGTGGCCTCCAGGAAGAGTTCCAGGGCCTCCCTGTCCAGCTGATTTAGGGCTCATCTTGCTGGTCGCGGATCCTTCTGGGGACATTGGGGCCGCAGGCCTTCGGGAGTGACGGACAGTTTCATCTCAATGATGAAGTGGTCTGAGAGAGCTTCAAGCTCGTCCGCCACCCTCCAGCTCCGCACCAGCTTCAGGGCCGCGGGGGAAGCTCACGTAAGGTCTATGATCGATTCCCCCCGCGACCCCACGAACGTTGATTTTCGTCCCTCATTCAGCAGGTGCATCAAGGCCCATCGCCCAGTCCTCCACTTCCTACCTCCGCCTGTCACCCCGCCGGGATCCCCACAACTCCGACTTCGCATTGAAATCCCCGGCGACGATGACAGGTTCAGGGAGGTACCGCTTAACAGACCTCCTCACTTCTCGAAGCCTGGACTTGAAACTCGGCAAGTCCAGGCTCTTTGTTGGGGGGAGGTACACCCCGACTACAATTAGGGCCCCCCACCTGGCTACGACGAATCCTTCCCCGCTACCCAAATGGGTAGCAGGAGGAGAGTTTCCGTTCGCCTTCCATATTATCGCGACGGAGCCCCGGTTGTCCCCAAACCATCTAGGATGGTTTCTTAGGACTTTGTAAGGCTCCGCCGCGATTCTTAGTCCTGCACCGCGCTCGGTGATGGTGTGATCGAAAAGCGGCAACGCTTGCCGAGCGCGGTGCAGATTCGCTTGGAGTAGCCCTGTATCCATTATAGTTGGATCAGCAACTTCTCCGCAGGCTCCTCCTCATTCTCGCTCCCACTTCCTTCCGTGGGCCCGTGACGTTTTTCCCCCCTCCTTTCCATGTCCATCTCCTGTTCCTCCCCCTGTGCCACAGTTACAGGGAGAGCTGGTTCTTCCGGTTCCAGTAGCGGGGGGGTGTAGGTTCCTCTGCTACTTCTGCATCTTTTTTCCTTTAGGGGGAAAGGGGAGCGCGAGTGGCATCGGTGCGGATGCCCCTCATCCCTCCTCTTTCTTCTCCTTTTGTTGGGGGGGGCGACACGCTGGTTCCTCTATACGGTGGCCCGCCGATAGGCCCGCATCCGCGTAAACTATGCATCTAGTTGATGCTACGCAGTTGCGGGCCAAATGACCCGTTTCACCGCACCTGTAGCAGCTTTGTCACCTATCTTTTTCACTGCTACAGTTTTGCTGCACGTGTCCTCTTTCGAGGCACCTGAAACACTGTAAAGGCCTCGTGTCTAGTAATTCCGCCCTTACCTGCGTCCATCCCATGGACAGCATTCCCTTTTCGGCGACCTTTTTTGCCGCCATTAGGGGACATCTGATCCATAACGATCTGGATCCCGACGGCATGGTCCTTATGAGCCCCGTTTGGACCTCCGCCACACCGCATTTGCAAACTTGGGCCACCCGCTCCGCAACCTCCTCTTCCGAGGTGGAGATCTCCAGCCCTCGGAGTCGAATCTCCCCCATTTTTTGTGGACGTGTGACCTTTGCTTTGTCCACCAGCATTCCTTTCAGTTTATTGGCGAGAGTGTCTGCCTATTTATTTCTGTCCTCCCCCGGGATCTCCAAGATCAGGGTTCCTGTGACGCCCTGTCTCGTTCTGATCTTGGAGATCCCTAGACCATCAATGTCTATTCTCCTCTTCGCTTCTGTGGGGATCTCTTTATACTTCCCCTTTTCCGCTGAAATCGCTATTGCTGCAGTATTGGGGATTTTCCTACTCCTTTTCTTTTCCTTCTTGCATTCCTTTACCATTATCTTTGGAGGCTGTTGTCTCTTTTCCTCCTCCTTTCTTTCCTTCCTTCTTTCCTTTCTCCCTACCACCTTTGCCCATGTCTCCTTGGGTTCAAGGGTGGATCTTGGAGGCCTTTGTGACAAGGGTTGGTCTTCTTCTCTCTGGGGCCTTAGGCTGGTGTTGCGGCCCTTGCGTTACTGATATTGGCTGGTAGCCAGATACCTTTTTGCCTCCTTTCTTGTTTCCTTTTTTCTCTTTTCCTTCGGGTCCTTTCTTTTGGACCTTTTTAGTTCCTTCTTCCTCTTTACGATCCTGGTCTTTTCCCATTTCTTCTTTTTTCCGAGTTTCCCATACCTCCATGGCGTTAAAGACAATGGAGGTGATCTTCTCCTCCATTGTCTTTTCTTCTTTTTTCACTGATGGATCGTTCTTCTCAATTCGCACTTTCGTGCTTAGAGGTACGTCCTCCCTTATCTTTGGTCCTGTTCCTTTCCCAACAGTCCCTCCATTCTCTTCTATTCTGGTGACGGGGTGTACTTTACCAGGTTTTATCATTCCTGGTTGGATCTCAATTACCCCCGTCATCACTGTCTCTTCCCCATCCGTGTCAGCGGATGGAAGTAGGATTTTCCTCTCCTTGGCTCTTTTCCTCCTTTCCTCCTCCCTTACGCAGTCCATAGGCGAGAGGGTCGCTGCCATTGGTGACAGCGTCCTCTTTACACCACGGAGCGCGTTTCCCTCGCGTGACTGGGGCGAGGGGGACACCGCCATAGGTGGCGGTGCCTCTTCTATACTCAATCGCGTGTCCTTGCCGTGCTCCATGGGCGAGGGGGATACCATCGTTGACGGTGGTGCCCTCTTTATACCTTGGAGCATGTTTTTCATTTCTTCAATCTCTTTTCCCATTTGCTCCTGTGAGGCTCGGAGTTGTTTATTTTCTTACCTTAGCTCTTCTAGGAGGTCCATGTTTTCCCCGCTTTCTCCCGCGGCCATTCTGTTCGTCAAAGTAGTTGTTTCGGCCGCTATGGCTGCCGACGCATCCCGTAGGACTTTAATCCCCTTTAAGTTTTTGGGGCGGACTGAGATCCTAATACTTTCATGGCCGCTTCAAGAATCGAGGCAGCCACGTCCCTATAAGGGGCATCCTCAAGGTGCTCCATTAGCCTATGTACCTCCACTCTATACTTCCTATTCAATGAGCAATCACTAAATCCCTTTGAAGGGTTCTGTAGTCCCTTTATTAGGCTTTCCTCTTTTTTTCTGGCAAAGAAGACTCTCTTTCTTTGCCAAATAGGCTTTCTTTTTCCTATATTCGCCCGTAGTCTCGGGCCACCCTCTCGGTCGGGTTGCTTTTTCCTCGAACCGTTTTCCTCATCCGTTTCCTCGTTTGATTTCCTGGGGATGTCCTAATTTCGACTTCTTCCGAGGATAAGCAATCGGATGAGGATTCGTCCACATTTATGGGCGTCCTGGACCTGGATCGGGGTTTCGCAGTTTGCTTGGTAGTAGCACTACGAAGCCCTTCCCTTCTCGTCAGCCGGCTAGTGCTCGGTTGTTCCTCCAGGGCTCTGTCCCCCTCCTTCCCACTGGAGCTGTGGGTATAATCCAGATTACTTGTGTCCATTTTTCCAGCCAGGGTCGTCGTATCATGTTCCAGATCCGATATAGAAGTATTCGAGTCAGCCATTGTGGTTTGAAACCCACCACTCTGAAAGGTTCTGGTACCCGGGCATGCCCGCATTCCCGGAAGGGGAAGTCTCCGAGTTCCCCCAGAGGAGCACCATATGGCACGGGCCGACGGAATATTACATCGTCGGCACTGGCCTCCCGCCCCCTACACGCGCCCTGACCACCATTTCTGGTGGCCAGACCGCTTTCGGGGTTCCCACGCCTCCGACAATGTGGGCACCGTGCGGAGCGCCGCCACGTGCGGGGCCCCATGGAAGGAGGTAGTTCACCGGTGTCGCACCCCACCGGGAACGCCTCCCCCATGGCAGTCAGCGTGTTCGCGCCGCTCGAGGGTCCGCTTTAGGGTGATGCGATCTCACCATGGCTCAGCACTCCAGGCGGGGCAGTCCTGGAGTGTATGTTGCGCGGAGTTATGGTAATGTCCACAATGGTGGCAGGAAGTTATGCGCTCCTTACCTATTCGGCACAGGTACTCACCGAAGCAGCCATGCCCGGTGAGTACCTGTGCCATCCTGAATGTCAGGGTCACATGGGCCCTTCCTACCCACTCTTGTAGGAAGGGCCGGACTGCATCGATAGTCTTCCTCTCGTACCTGGCGTTGGCCAGGAGTCTTTGCCACCTCTGGAGGAGGACCTGCCGAGCCTGGTGCTTCATTCCACATATAGCCCTGGCGAGCGGTTCTCCGCCCCCCCCCGTACAAATGAGCCCACGCTTCTTGTTATACATGTATTTGTATGACAGGGCCATGAGCTCCAGGGGGGACATGCTCGCCAGGACCGTCGCCGCCACGCAGGATACAGTGCTGTAGCACCGCGCTACCCTGGCCGCCAGCACCCTCTGCACTCTGCGCATCTGCGCTTGCAGCGGACGACTGGCGGCCAGGGCCTCCGCCCAAACTGGCGCTCCATAGAGCGCCACGGAGTTCAACACTCCTGCGTGGAGGCGACGATCCTTCCCATCTGGTCCCCCGACGTTGAGCATAATCTGGCAGATATAACTCTTAATCGGGGGACCAGCCTATTGACGTGTTCCCTGAAGCACCAGGTGCCGTCCAATCTGAGGTCCAGATAATTCATCTGGGCCTCCAACAGGACCCTGACTGCACCCACCCGCACCTGGGCTTGGGGTGGCTTCCTTCCTTTATTGTGAAAGAAGATGGCTTCTGTTTTCCTTTCAGCCACCACCAAGCCCAGATTGCGGATGGCACGCACAACTGCCATCGCGATGTTAGCCGTGTGTACGGCTTCCTCCCAGTCATTCCCCCCGGCCAGGATCAGAGTATCGTCCGCGTAGCATACGATGCTACAGCCGGGGGGAGGGCTGTTCGGAGGACTGAGTCATATCCGAGGTTCCACAGTAGTGGGCCCAAGACTGAGCCCTGTGGAACCCCGCAACTCATTCCCCTCTCGCGCACCTTGCCGTCGGCGTCCGTCCAAGTGAGACGCCGACCCCGGAAGTAATCCTCGATGACAGCCACGAGGTAGGGTGGGAAGCGGAAGTAATTCCGCATTGCCTGCACCACCCTACCCCAGGGCAAGGTGTTAAATGCGTTGGAGATATCCAAAGATATCGCCACTGCCACCTTGCCCTCCGTCACGATGGCCTCCGAGAGGGATCTTGGATGCTTTATCGCATCCACAGTAGATCTCCCCTCCCAGAAGCCATATTGACCATCATCGAGGTTGGGAGCTTCCTGGGACATATGCCTCTGGAGGCGGGCAGCTATGATTCTTTCGAAGAGTTTGCCCGCCTCATCTAGGAGGCATATGGGCCGGTACGCGGAGGGGGAGTCCTCCGGTTTGCCCTCTTTTTGGAGGAAGACCACATTGGCCCTCCTCCAGACTGGGGGGAACTTTCTCTCCCTAAGGGCTCGCGTGAACAAGTCGGCAAACCTCCCGTTCATGTACCCTGAGGCCAGGGTAAGGACGCGGCCAGGGATCCCATCCGGTCCAGGAGCTTTTCGGCTCTTGACCTTTTGGACGCCCTCGGCCTCCTCCTCCTCTGTGACCCCGGTACCTCCCCCTGTTGTTCAGGGGATGGTAAAATGTAGGGGGCGATGGGATTACCCTCCCCAACCGGGAAAAGAGCTCCCATCACCCTCCCCAGGAACCGGGGGTTAAGTGTTCTGATACCCACCACTCTGCACGGCTCCGGTGCCCAGGCATGCCCGCATCCCCCCGGAAAGGGGGAGCCTCCGAGGTCCCCCAGAGGAGCACCATATGGCACGGGCCGACGGAATATTACATCGTCGGCACTGGCCTCCCGCCCCCTACACGCGCCCTGACCACCATTTCTGGTGGCTAGACCGCTTTCGGGGGTCCCGCACCTCCGACAATGCGGGCACCGTGCAGAGCGCCGCCACGCGGGGGGCCCCATGGAAGGAGGTAGTTCACCGGTGTCGCACCCCACCGGGAACGCCTCCCCCATGGCAGCCAGCGTGCTCGCGCCGCCCGAGGGTCCGCTTAGGGTGATGCGATCGCATTCCCTCAGGCACATAGGGGCTCCGACCCTGCCTCGGAATACGTCCGAGCGGCCCGGGACACCCCTCCACCCCCCGCGTACCATGAGGCAAGCCTCATGGTGTGCAGACCCGGGTGTGGGTTCCTCTGTCCGTCCGGCCGAAGCCGAACGGGTGAGGGAAATCGGGGAAATCCACCTTCAACGAAGGTGGAGTCCTCTTCCCTCATCACCCAAGGGTGCCCCGACCCCGACCTCGGAATAAATCCGAGCGGCCCGGGACACCCATCCACCCCCCAGGTACCATGGGAGTTATACCATGGTGTGCAGACCCGGGTGTCGGATCCTCCTTCCGCACGGCCGTGACTGTGTCGGATGAGAGAAGGAAGTCCTCTCTCTCTTCGGCTGCCGGAGATTCAGGGATGGTGATCTCCTCCCACCCGCTCTGTGACTGTACTGGTCAAGGACCAGGCTGGTCACACAGCCCGGTCGGGTGCTCTTGGTCCAGTCCCTCCGTACAGACCACTCCGGCATGGTAGAACCTGCCAGGGGCTGAAACCCCCGCCGGCACAGCTCTGTACATCATTGGGACCTTCAAGCCTCCCCACCACGTCAAGGTGGCACCCACGGGGAGAGAGCCATCCTGGATATTTTTTTTTTCTTAACGATGTGGAAATCCACCATGGATCCCCCCTCCTCCGGGGAGGAGAGGGGGGTATGCCGGACTCCTACCGGCTAAAACCACACCGAGTGGCACTACGAAGGGAACATGTTCGGGAGGTAGGGGCCGTTTCTTGAATATGCTTCTGCCCCCCGGATCCGGGCCTTCGCCCCGCGTCCCTGGGGAGTGGGGGGGCAGGCTACCCGGCGCTCGCAAGCCCGAGTAGTTGTTCCTCAACCACCGCTCTCCCGTATCCACTCCCCCGCGCCGTCCAACCGGGAAGGGGGAAACACACGGTGCCAGCCAGTTGGCTGAAACACCGCTGGCCACTAAAGGCCCGCTTCAACCGTTCCCGGCGGACGAGGCGTCGTCTTGTGATGTTTGGCGACCAGGTGTGCCACCACCACCTGGTTGCCCCAGCGTATGGAGGGCTGGTTGGGGTCCAGGTTCCCTGCCTTGGACCCCACCCTCCTCCCTGGCGTCTACTTGTGAGGGGGAATATTTATCCCCCCTCGCAGGCGCCAGGGCCTCTCACCCGAGGAGTTATGAGGGTCCTATAGGGGTACCCTCCTCCTCGGGTGGGCGGAAGAGGGAGGACCTTATGGGGGTGGTACTGGGCTGGTGGAGCGGGCGGCTGTTCGGCCCTTTTTCCCCTCATGCCCGATTTCTCAGACACGGAGGTTCACTGAGGAAGGGGTAAGTCTCCCTCCTCCATTTCCCCACCGACCCAATTATTTATTGTCTGATCCTGGCCTCCAGGTTCAGACAGCTCTCCTTCCCGTGTCATCCCCCCTCTCTCGCCCGGCGCGAGGACGGGGGGAGAATCATGGGGGGAACACCACCCCTACGTGTTCCCTCGTTGGGGGGGGCGATCGCACGACGCACAAGGCGCCTATTATCGCCCTCACTATTTTGGATCGCCAGTTTACAGAATGGCCCGGCCATCCTGTGACTGGCGTTCCATCCTTTCTCCTCACACATCACGCACCTGACCGGTGCTTGGCACCCCTGCGCGATGTGCCCATCCCGACCACACCTGTAACATAACCCTCTGCGGTCAACCGCAGAGGTACACTTATCCCAGGTGTGGCCGGTCTCCCAACATTTGTGGCACTGAAGCGGCCTGGCCGCCAGCAGTATAATGCCAGCGACAGACCACCCCAGTACCACCTTCCCCTTCCTGGCCGCTGTGATAGCAGCAGTCAGGGGAAGACGAGCCCATACCGCGCCATTTCCTCCTGGTTCCCACTTAAGGGGGCCAAGTTGTATCGCGCCTTCCTCGCAGTCTGCGCAGTTTGCCAAGGCAATCCTCATTTCTTCGGGGGAGGCTGACTCATCAAAGTCCACGAGTCTAACCTCCCCCTTCTGCGCTGGGCGAGTAATCCTCGCCTCTGGGATTATCTCCCTCATCTTCTCCGCTAGTCGGTCCGCCTTTGCGCCTCCAGGTCCAGGATCCCTGACTCGGACCCGTAACGCTCCATCCGCGCTCCTTCCCACGTTCACTCCAGGGATCCCCAGGTCCTTCAAATTTATCCCTCTCGCCTTCCTAAGGGCATCCGCATAGGATCCCCCTTGCCCTAATCTAACCGCCACTGCTGCCGTAGTCGGCAACCGTGGCCATCTCCCTCTTTCCGTCGACATGGGAGGCGTCGAACGAATCTCCTCCACCTCCCTATTTCTTCTCAGTTGCACTTCCTCTTCAGGTCTCACCCTCTGATTTACCCTCTTTCTTGTTAAGTTCCTTCCATCTTCCTTGTCTCCTCTTTCTTTTCTTTTCCTGCTTCCTATCACTGCCGTCTATTCCATATTTTGAACTTCTTCTTCCCTTTCCTTTCCTGCATCCTTTCCTCTCCTGGTAATGTTTTCCTCTTCCGTCTGTACTGATTCTTCCTTTCTCGATACCTCCACCTGTACCGCTTTCTCCTCCCCACATACTTCCACTTGTGTGGAGGTTGTGTTCTTTTCTACTTCCATTCTGTTATCGTTTTCCTTCTCTTCATTATTCATTATTTCTTGCAACTCTTGTAATTCTTTTATCTTTCCTTCCAAATGTTTTATCCTTTGTTTTTGTTCAATATTTTCCTTTTTCCCCTCTGTTATTACATCTCTCCATATTTCCAATGTCTCCTTTTTTTTCCCTATTTCTTGCACTTCCAGCACTTCCACTTTCTCCTCTTCATTTTCCCTGGTTCTCCTCTCCACCTCAAGGTTTTCTTCCATTTCTTTCATTTCCGTCTCCATTTCTTCTTTCATTTCCATCATTTTCTTCTCCATTTCTTCTATTTCCCCTCCCAACCTTTCCAGTTCTTTAATCTTCTCTTCATTTCCTTCTAGGACCTTCTGTCTCTCCTTAATCTTTTCTTCTGTTACCCTTTCTTTCTCTCTTGCCTGCTTCAATTCTTCCAGCGCTTCCTTGGACCTGGCTATGTTCCACGCGCACCTCCTATGCACCTCTCTGCCGCAATTCACCAGTCTCCTTACGTCCTTCGCGCTGGTGAGAAGGTCTAGAAGGAGAAATTTCTTCCCTTTCGGTATGCCTCGATTCCGCTCCAGCTCCTCTGCCTGTGCATCTATATATTCCTCCCAGGAATCCCATACTTCCTCCGAATAAGGGAGGTCCGCATGAAAGTTGAGACCTTTCACCTCTTTCCTCTTTGGAGTGATCCTCAATTCTTCCACCTCTTTACGAACTCGTTCTAAGAACAAGTACTTCTTGTTCCCTCCCTCAGAGGAGCTACATTTTCCCGACCCTACCTCTCTCTTTCTTTTCAGGAACTCAGCCATTTTGGATACATCCCATGCTCCCCCAGCGGCTCGACCGAGCGGGCATGCCCGCACCAGCAAGGATAAATCCCTACTGGTGTCCCCGAGTTCCCCCGGGGAGCCGGTCTATACTTCGGGCTCAGGGAAAAGACCATCCTGAGCACTGGGTTCCCGCCCCCTACTCCCGCCCTGACCCCCATTGCTGGGAGCCAGGCCGGTTTCGGGGGTCCCCGGCCTCCGACCACCGTGGCACCGCTGGGGGCGCAGCCACGCGGGAGGCCCCGTGGGAGGAGGTAAGTCACCTGTGTCGCAACCCACAGGGACCCCTCCCCTACGGCGGCCAGCGTGATGTCGCCGCCCAGGGAATGGGTTTTGGGTGTTGCGACCCCTATTCCCTGGGCTCACCCCGGGGGCCCCGGCCCCGACCTCGGAATCTGTCCGAGCGGCCCGGAGCCCCCCCCACCCCGGGTACCGTGGGGGTTTCAAACCCCACGGTGTGCAGACCCGGGTGTGGCCCGTCCCTTCGGGCTACCGGAGCACCGGTGCACAATGCCCTTAGGGACGGTCTCCCCAGGGTGGGGTCCTGTTCCTCTGACTGCCGGAACACCGGTGTGCAATGTCATAGGAGTGGGGTCCCCACCCTTAATACTCCATCCAAAAATCGGTCCAGCGGAGAGGAAGCCGCCCCCTTCAGCTGCTGGAACACTAGCGTGCAATGCTTCCAGGGACAACCGACTCCTCCCACTGGACTCATACGGCCTTCCCAGATTGCTCTGGGTCGGCTACTTTCCTGGGTTGGACGCTCTTAGTCTGGCCCCTCAGTACAGACCACTCCGGCATGGTAGAACCTGCCAGGGGTCGAAACCCCCGCCAGCACAGCTCTGTACATCATCGGGGCACGCAAGCCCCCCACCACGACAAGGTGGCGTCCATGGGGGAGAGGTGTGTGGGGGTCCTGAATGGGACCCCCTCGAAACCCCCCCTCGGTGAGAAACCGAGGGGGAAACTGCCGCACCCACCCCCCGGGGGTGGGTCTTCCCCCCAGGACTCCCTCCTCCTCCGTACCAGAACGGATTCGGGGGTCACACCCTGGGGGGAGGCTATCCCTCCTGGCGCGGTCAGGGGTGTTCCCGCAAGGGGTCGGCCTACCCCCGACCACTCCTACCTGGCCCATGGGTCCCGGTGCGGGGGCCTTTAGCATTGCGAGGCCACTACCGCACCGGCAGATCCCATGGGAATGGGTGGGGAGAGCTACCTTTGCTCATTACCTCCCCACTCCTCCCACCCCGCCTCCGCCAGGAGGGATACTGAGACCTCGACCTCCATTGTTTCTGCCTCAGTGACGCCCTTCGGCTTAACCGCCGAGGGAGGGTCCGGCGCCGTTGGAGCGGCCGTCGTTCCTCCCGCCGCTGGTCTTACCTGGTCAATCGACGGCGGAGGCTGAACACTATCAGCCTCCGTCGCCCCCACCCCTACCTCTTCGGCCTTACTTGGGCTTGGCAACGGTTTCCCGTCCCTATCCTTTGCGGCGACGCCGCCAGGAGGCTGCGGCCGAGCATCAGCCGCAGCCCCCCCACGTGCCGCCTTCTTTCTTTTTCTCTTCCTTCGGGGAGGGGCTCCTCCCCTTGGGGCAGCCCTGGGGACCGTCTTGCACGCTATCCCCCCCATTCAGTGGTCAGCCCTTTTTCTCTCATGGTGGCAAAGGGGGCACCGTACTGCCTCGGTGCACCCCTTTGCCACGTGACCGGCCCCTCCGCATCATAATGTGTCCACCCCATAATGCCATTCTGTTTCCCCTTCGAAATCATGGAACACATGTTTTATCTTTATTTAATATCTTTCATAGTTTTCGAGATTTTTTACCTGTTACGTTTGAAATTTAGCATCCTGTATACATATTTACAAAATCGGTCCTGAAATATAAGAAATAAAAATAAATTCATTAATGAACTTCTAATATTACAACAACTTTAATGGTTCCTAAAGTTACTTGTAGGAATTAACAGTTAACAGTTACCTGTTGTTGTCCCGTACAGTCGCTTATAATACCAATATATGTGTTAGTAATCAAAACCCTGCTTTATAGTGACGTTAGAAATAATACACGGAATACGGCCGAAATTTGATGGTGATATATTACATTAACGATGCAATATTTCTCATGTTCCAAAATTGTATTGTACGTGACATGATGCAATGCTCGGTACAGTCTTTTATATACGATAAATATTAGGCGGCCTGATTGCGAAATCTGACTTTGTAAAGACCTCGGGGATAGATCGAGGAATATGTTATAACAATTTAGTGCTGATATATGACAGCAAAGAGGTAAAATATTTTTTCTTGTAACATGGTATTTCGCGGGACTCGCTGCGATGTTTCGTACGACACACGCTTCATTAATATATGATAAATTTTTGACAGCCGGAATTTAAAATCTGACTCTGTAGGGACCCCGATAATAGTTCAAGGAATATTCCATATCAATTCGGCGGTTATATATATATTATGCCAACAAGGCGGAATATCTCTTCTTGTGAAATTGTATTCGCGTAATCCGCCTTAACGCTTGATGCATCTTTATTTATTTATAATAAAAGTTAGACAGCCTGATTGCAAAATCTGGCTTTGTGAGGATCTTGAGAATAGTTTTAGAGATATGCTATAACAATATGTTGATGACATATTACATCAGTGAAGGAATATATCTCATTTTGTACAATATGCTATTATACTTGATCCGCTCCGACGCTTCATACATCTTTATTTATCTATGATACATTTTTCATGGCCTGACTGCAAAATCTGTTTCTGGTTCTAGGTTTCTCGGGGACAGTTCAAAGAAGATGCTATAACAATTTGGCGGTGAAACATATCGTCAACGAAGTGAAATTTTGCATCTCCTACAATAATTTTTCGATTGATTCGCTCCAACGCCTGGTATGACAAGCATTTTATTTATTAGGTGCGCAACTAAGTTCCCGCTGTTTTTCAAGAGATGGCTCCAGTAGTAAGTGCTGGTCGATTGTGACATAACCAAAACGTCATGAACCAAGCTTAGACATATGGTAATCAAACTACTTTGACACATTAGTGATTTTGTTTTTGCGTCATATACTTTTGGTTGTGTGAAAATGTCTGATTTTGTGCCAAATAATCGTCATTTGCGGGAAGTGTTGCTTTTCTTCTTTCATTCGAAGAAAACGGCGGCTGAAGCGCATCGAGAACTTCAAAAAGTTTACGGAGATGCTGCTCTAAATGAAACAACGTGCCGTGATTGGTTCCGTCGCTTCAAAGACGGTGATTTCGATGTTGACGACCGTTCGCGTGAAGGAAGGCCAAAAACCTTCGAAGATGCTGAATTGGAGGCATTGCTCAATGAGGATCCGTGCCAAACGCAAAAAGAGCTTGCTTCAGCATTAGGAGTTACCCGCCAAGCCATTTCCAAGCGATTGTATGCGTTGGAAATGATTCAAAGACAAGGAACTTGGGTTCCTTATGATTTGAAGCCAAGAGACGTTGAGCGTCGTTTCTTCGCCTGTGAACAACTGCTCCAGCGGCAAAAAAGGAAGGGTTTTCTTCATCGCATCGTTACGGGTGATGAAAAATGGATTCATTACAGCAACCCAAAGAGAACAAAATCATGAGGACTGCCCGGTCATGCTTCTACGTCGTCAGCTCGGCCGAATATTCACGCTGCGAAGGTTTTGCTGTGTATTTGGTGGGACTAGGGCGGTGTTATTTATTATGAGCTGTTGAAACCGAACGAAACCATCACTGGGGAACGGTATCGAACTCAATTGATGCGATTGAGCCGAGCACTGCGCGAAAAACGGCCACAATACGAGCAGAGGCACGAAAAAGTGATTCTACAGCATAACAACGCTCGGCCTCACGTTGCCAAATCCATTAAAACCTACTTAGAAACGTTCAAATGGGAAGTTCTACCCCACTCGCCATATTCCCCAGATATTGCGCCGTCCGATTATTACTTGTTCCGTTCGATGGCACATGGTCTGGCTAATCAGCAGTTCCGCTCATATGAAGACATCTCAAATGGCTTGATTCGTGGCCTTAAAAGACGAACACTTCTACCGTGACGGTATTCGAGCTCTGCTAGAAAGATAGGAAAAAGTTGTCGCCAGCGATGGGCAATATTTTGAATGATTCATTTGTAACCATTTTTTCACAATAAAGTTGCATTTTCATCAAAAAACAGCGAGAACTTAGTTGCGCACCTAATATATATTATAAATTTTTGACGACCGGATTGCAAGATCTGGCTCTGTAGGGATAGTTCAAGGAAGATACCATAATAATTTGGCGGTTATATGTATTGTCAACGAGGCAATATATTTGTTCTTGTAAAATTGTATTCCGCTTGATTCGCTGCGATATTTGGTACAGCTGACGCTTTAATTATATATAATAAATTGTTGACGGCCTGTTTGTAAAATCTAACTCTGTAGATATCTCGGGAATAGTTGTAGGAAGATGCTAAAACAAGTTCATGGTCATATATTACGTCAACAAAGCAAAATATTGCTTCTTGTAAAATGGTATTCCACCTGACTCGCTGCAACTCCTGGTACGGCTGATGCTTTATTTATATACATTATAAATTTTGGACGGCCGGATTGCATAATCTAGCCGTGTAAAGTCCTCAGCGGTAGTTCAAGGAAGATACTATAACAGTTTAGCAATTACACATATCGTTAACGAGGCGAAATATCTCTTCTTGTGAAATTGTATTCGCGTGATCCGCCTTGACGCTTGGTGAATCTTTATTTATTTATGATAAAAGTTAGACAGTCTGATTGCGAAATTTGGCTTTGTAGAGACCTCGGAAATAGATCGAGAGATATGTTGTAACAATTTGGTGGTAATATATGAGTGCAACGAGGCAAAATATCTTTTCTTGTAACATGGTATTTCGTGAGACTCGTGATGTTTCGTACGACGCTCGCTTTATTAAAATATTATAAATTTTTGACGGCTGGATTGCAAAATCTGGCTCTGTAGGGACTTCGATAGTTCGATAGTCGAATAGTTCAAGGAATATTCCATATAAATTTGACGGTTACATATTGGGTGTGTGAATATGACTCGCTCTTTCCCAACAGATGTTGCTTTTAGTATTGTGAACGTGTACTAATAATTGGCAACACTTGTATTCGATAGTACTTCATGTCAACTTTCAAACGCACTACGTGAAATTTGGTTTAAGTGTAAGCAACAAGTGTTTAACCCTACTTGAAAATGTCGGTTTTCGTTCCAAACAAACATCATTTGCGGGAAGTATTACATTATGTTATTGCAAAGAGAAATGCAACGGAAACTTATCGTTTGCTTGTGGAGATGTACGGTAATCATGTTCCACCTAATACAACTTGTAAGGAATGGTTTCGACGATTTCAAAATAATGATTTTGGAACTGAGGACAGAGAACATGGGAAACCACCAAAAAATTTTGAAGATACTGATTTGGAAGCATTATTGACAGTAGATTGTTGCCAAACTCAATCCGAATTGGCTGTAGCATTAAATGTTGAACGGTCAACTGTTGCAAAACGTTTAAAAGCAATGGGAATGATTCAAAAAGTTGGTAACTGGGTTCCATATGATTTGAAAGAAAGGGACATCGAACGTCGAAAAACAATTTATGAAATGCTGCTTCAAAGACAGCAAAGAAAAAGATTTTTGCAGCGAATAGTCACGGGAGATGAAAACTGGATATATTATGAGAATCCTAAACGCCAAAAAGCTTGGGTGAAGCCAGGTGAACCCGGCCCATCACAGCCAAAGAGAAATATTCACTGTGCCAAGGTTATGCTCTGTATTTGGTGGGATCAGAGAGGTGTTGTATATTATGAGTTGCTCGAACTCTCTGAAACTATTAAGGGAGAAGTTTACCGACGATCACTAATGCGTTTGAAGCGAGCCATAGAAGTATTGGGTGAGTGCAAAAATTCGTGCGGAGTTTCAATAGATGGAGTTATAAGCGTCGTAAAGTGTTGTCATTAATACTTCCATCTACATATTATATAACGTTGGAAAGGTGACGTCTTCAGCTGTTATTAAAAAAAAAATCATTTGTTTTCATACAAACTGCTTCGAGAAATATCACTTTAAAAATGAGTATTGATAAGGTGCATTTACGGCATGTTATGCTTTACGAGTTTCGGAAGGGAATAAACGTTGCCGCAGCCGTAAAAAACATTCAGGATGTTTATCAGGATGAAGCACCAGCTAAACGAACTGTGGAAAAATGGTTTGCTAAATTTCGGCGCGGAGAATTTAACCTTGAAGACGAGTCACGCTCTGGTCGACCTTCTGACATTGATGACGATGTTTTGCGTACTTTAGTGCTCAATAATTCGCGAATTTTAACAGAAGAAGTTGCTACAGCACTAAACGTTGACCGATCAACCGCTTTTCGGCGTTTAAAAAAGATGGGATTCGATTTGAAGCTCGATATATGGGTGCCCCATTTGCTGACCGAGAAGAACAAAATCAAGCGAATTTCTGCAGCCGTTTCTTTATTCGGGCGGCTCAATAACGAGTCGTTTTTGGTTCGACTAGTGACGGGCGATGAGAAATGGGTCCTCTACAACAATGTTCAGCGCAAACGGACATGGAAATAATCAGGTGAGCATGGTGACGCAATGCCAAAGGCCAGTTTGCACCCGATGAAGGTGATGCTCTCTGTTTGGTGGGATTGCAAGGGCATAATCTATTTAGAGCTTCTTCCCGCTGGCGAAACGATTGATTCGGACAAGTGCTGTCGCCAGAATTAACCAATCTGAATCGAGAAATAAAAGAGAAACGTCCGATTTTGTCAAATCGCAAGGGAGTCGTCTTTCATCACGACAACGCCAGACCACACGTTTCGAAAAAGACGCTGCGCAAACTGAAGAGCCTGAAATGGGATGTCGTAACGCATCCACCGTATTCTCCTGATATCGCACCATCTGACTATCACTTGTTCCGGTCATTGCAAAATTATTTAAATGGAAAAAACTTTGACTCTTTGGAGGCCTTAAAAACGGCGTCTCTTCGTTCTTCGAATCTAAACCGCGCAGTTTTTATGATCGAGGCATCCGTATGCTGCCAGAACGTTGGGAGAAGATTATAGAAAACGATGGAGAATATATCATTGATTGAATAAAGATTTTTGTTTGCCTAATCACTGTGTGACTTTTACTCACAAACTCCGCACGAACTTTTGCACTCACCCAATAAAACGGCCAGAATGGGTGAATAGGCACAGCAAATTAATTCTTCAGCATGATAATGTCAAACCGCATACCGCAGAAGTCGTGAAAAGATATTTAGATGGACAGGACTGGGAAGTGCTACTCCACCCGCCATATTCGCCTGACATAGCTCCTTCAGATTACTACTTATTCCGGACGATGCAGTCAGATCTTACGGGAGAACGGTTCACTTCATACGAAAGTATCAAAATTTGGCTTGATAATTGGATCAGCTCAAAGGACCAGGACTTCTTCAGGCAAGGAATACATAAATTACCTGAAAGATGGGCGAAGATTGTAGCTGCAGATGGAGCATACTTTCAATAAACTTTTCTTTAATTTTCTAAACAAGCAGATGTGTTTTATTTTAACAAAAAAGGGCGGAGTCATATTCACACACCCAATATATCGCCAACGAGGCGGATCTCTTCTTGTAAAATGGTATTGTACGTGATCCACTCTGACGCTTCATACATCTTTATTTATTTATGATACATTTTTTACGGCCTGACTGCAAAATCTGGCTCTATAGGTTTTTCGGGGTTAGTTCAAAGAAAATGCTATAACAATTTGGCGGTTAAATGTCGTCAACGAAGTGAAATTTTGCATCTCCGACAATCATTTCTCGATTGATTCGCTCCAACGCCTGGTACGACGGATGGCTTTATTTATATATTATAAATTTTTGACGACCGGATTGCAAAATCTGGCTTTGTATCGATCTCGGAAATAGTACGAAGAAGATGCTGCAACAATTTGATAATAATACGTATCGTCAAAGAGACGAAATATTGCATCTCGTAAAATGATATTTCGAGTGACTCGCAGCGATGCTTGATACGGCGGATGCTTTATTAATGTATGATAAATTTTTGACGGCCGGATTGCAAAATTTGGCTCTGTAGGGGCTTCGATAACAGTTCAAGGAATATTCCATATCAATTTGATGATTACATATATCGTCAACGTGGCAAATATCTTATGTTTTAAAATGGAAACTGGAAGGTATTCATGCACATACACACGGCAATACTTATGCACTGCTCATATATATGCTAATACTAAAGAATTGCTCGCGTGAACGCAAAGCAGGAAGGTTAGTTCATATAGACTGCACTATAGTGCAACTGGGCTACACTTTCCGTGTTATCTACGCTTACAAATTTTGCCACGCATACATTATATTTGCTTATCAAACATACATGGACATCTTCCTTATATTAATATCTAGGGTCGTACAGAGCCCGATTTTGCATTTAGGTTCTTGAAAATTTGTAATAAATGAGAATATAGGTTCGTGCTGCACCGCGGGATGAACGTTCATTCAAATTATTTAATCGATTTTTATTTCGACTTTTTTTCCAAAAAAGCGCTCTGTACGAC
Organism: Harpegnathos saltator; assembly: GCF_003227715.2. Lineage (NCBI taxonomy): Eukaryota > Metazoa > Arthropoda > Insecta > Hymenoptera > Formicidae > Harpegnathos > Harpegnathos saltator. The sequence goes on along the minus strand of NW_020230590.1, from coordinate 51,418 downwards.
CCTGCGGACGTTTCTCCTGATTGCAAATATCATACATATAAGGTGATTCTCTTCGTATTTTGTTCATAAGTTGCAATATAATTTTGCCTAGTTCGCGGATCTCCGCGAGAAGTCTCTAGTGTGGCTCCTGCAGACCCTTAATCAAAATTCTTCTTTAGATTATGAGATTGTAACAGAACTTGAGCACTTAATACGAGAATGTAATATATTTGCTCAATCAAATGATGAATGAAGAATTAGAAAATCAACAACAATTAGAAATCGAATCTGGTGAACCGCTACTTGAATTACAATTAGTATTTACATTAAAACCAGGAATGGATAGACGTAGATATAATGCTCAACGAACAAATGAAGTTGCTGCGGTTTTTAAAACGACTTCTGAAGGAGAAATTCCTGATTCTTACATTATAATACGTAACAGAAATACTAAAATCTTACAATGGGTTAGCACTATGGATCCAAATGTAGAACCTTGTATATATCCATTATTTTATCCATATGGAACTAGAGATGGCATTATAATTTAATGAAATTAAATAGTACTAGAAGAATGACTAGAGGACAATATGTTAAATATCGTATGGCCATTCGTAATGAATTTAACGTTTTCTTACTAGGCCGTCGTTTGTTTCAACAATGGCTTGTAGATAATTATGTAAAAATTGAAAAGGATAGAATAGAATATTGCAAAGCTCATCAAAAAGAATTACGTGTCGAAATATATCAAGGTTTAATAGATTATATGCAAAATAAGGTAAATAGTATAAATGGACGTGTTGGAAAAATGGTTATACTTCCTTCTTCATTTATTGGATTACCACGTAATATGTTACAAAATTATCAAGATGCAATGGCAATTGTTAATAAATTTGGTAAACCAGACCTTTTCATTACAATGACTTGTAATCCAAAATGGCGTGAAATTGAGGAAAATCTTTTATCTGGTCAACAAGCTTACGACAGACCTGATATTTGTGTTCGAGTTTTTAATATTAAAAAGGATTATTTAATCGATTTCATCGTTAAGAAAAAAATTTTTGATGATGCAGCAGCATTTGTTTACGTTATTGAATTTCAAAAACGTGGTTTGCCTCATGTTCATATGTTGATTACTTTAAAGCAAAATTTTAAAATAACTCCACAAATTGTAGACAAATATATTTTTGCAGAAATTCGTGATCCATGTGAAAATCGTATTTTACATGATATAGTTATGAAACATATGATTCATGGACCTTGTGGTGATTGGTGTTTGGTTAATGGAAAATGTTCAAAACATTATCCAAAATTATTTGTTGAAGAAACTAGAATAGGTGAACCCAGTAAGCAAAATGCTAACAGAATGCGCGCAGATTGACGCCAATTTTTACCAGATCTCCAGATCAAAACCATAGCCATCTGTGCCCTCATTAGGCTCGTGTTTTGTCGACAGGACCTGTATGACAGGCCGTGCGAGCAGATTGTCGGCAGAAACCGCGCAGGTCTTGCTGTCAAACTACACGTAGGGTCTGCGCGTAGAGTTTGCTCAGTTTCTACCGCCAATCTGCCGTCAAATTACTGCAAGTCTTGCGCGGTTTTTGCTACAAATCTGCCGTCTAGTATCTGACAACAGGATCTGGCGCATATTTGACCGCAGATTGGCGGCATAATTTGATATAACAGATTCTGCGTTAAATTTGTTGCCTATTTGCCATCAAACTATGATAGCAGGCTTTGTTCGAAATCTGCTCGCGCAGGTTTGGCTATCTGGGAAGATGCTTATCTTTATTATCGTAGACGAGATATTGGTAAGATTTTTAAACGTTCTGGTGGATATATAGTTGATAATCGTCTTGTTTTCCCATATTGTCCTATATTATCGATTATATTTAATAGTCATATAAATGTTGAAGTTGTTTCAAGTATCAAATCAGTTAAATATCTTTATAAGTATATTTATGAAGGTCATGATGCTGCTACTATAACAATTGAATCAGTGACAGGAGATACAGTTTTAGATCATAACGAGATACGTGATTACATCGAAGCTCGTTATGTGGGACCTGTAGAAGCTAGCTGGCGTATACTTGAAAAGAAATTACAAGATAAAAGTCATAGTGTAATACGTTTGCCTGTTCATTTACCTAATGAACAAAATATAATAATTGAAAGTGAATCTGCTGAAGATGCTATTTCTTCTGCTTTAAAACAAGTTACCATGTTATTAGATTATTTTGCACTAAATTTACGTGATGAAGAAGCAAGAAATTATTTATATACAGAAATTCCATGTCATTATACACTTAAAAAAGAAAAAATTAAGGGTCGAAATGTTTCCCGTTAGGTTAAACGTAATAGTCACTTTAATTTTGTAGGACGGATGTATTCAGTTAGTCCAACTCAATTATGGCACTGCGTCGTGCGCTCCATCCGCGAAGTGGGCCTGACGGTGGCGGAGAATAAAACTGAAGCAATTTTTCTCCACCAGAAAGGCAAAAAGCCACCTCAGGTCCACCTAAGGATAGGAAGGGTCAGAGTTCCCGTAGAGGCCCAAATGAAATATTTGGGCCTAATATTGAACGGCACCTGGCGCTTCAAGGAGCACTTCAGCCGCCTGGCCCCCCGACTAAAGATTATATCGGCGAATCTGGGCAAGCTTATGCGCAATATCGGGGGGCCCGACATGAAGGCGCGTCGTCTCCACGCGGAGATAATAAATTCGGTCGCACTGTACGATGCGCCCATCTGGGCGGAGGCCCTAGCCGCCAGCCGTCCGCTCTGTGCGATTCTGCGCAGAGCACATAGGACGGTGGCGGTTAGGGTCATAAGGACGTACTGGACCGTGTCCCACGTGGCGGCGACAGCCCTGGCGGGCATGCCCCCTCTGGAGCTCCTTGCGTTCACATACAGAAGCGCATACAGAAAGAAAAAGGAGCTCCGGAGATATTTAGGGGCTGGGCAATCGCTCGCCGGGGCGCTGAAACGCTCGAAGCACCAGGATCGACAGCTCCTCTTCCAACAATGGAATGGGCGCTTGCGCGATACAAGGTATGGGACGAGGCCGTCCGACTCTGCCTGGCCGAATGGGCAGGCAGGAAAACGGGGACCCTGACATTTAAAACGACACAGGTGCTCACCGGGCATGGCTGCTTTGGTGAGTACCTATGTCGTATAGGAAAAGAGCGCACGACGCAGTGCCATCACTGCAATGCTGACCACGACTCCGCGCAACACACCCTCCAAGACTGCCTGGCATGGGTAGCGGAGCGCGGAGTCGTGGTCAGAGAGGTGGGTCCCGACCTCTCCCTCCCCAGTGTCGTAAACGCGATGCTGGGGAGCGAGAGGAAGTGGGACACCGTCACGCAATTTTGCGAGACGGTAATAAAACAGAAAGAGGAGGCGGAGGAATTCCGCCGTCAGGCAGAAGGAAAGGGGAGAGAACGAGGAGGTGACAACGTCGCTGGGCCAGACATCGCTCCCCAAGCAGGGAAGGGGATATAGACTCCTCGGAAGAAGAAGCGGTCCGAAGGATGGTGGGGGTTCCCCCCACTAACACCCCCTAGACCCCCTCCTCCTCCCTCTCTTCCACCACTCCCTCCCACAATCCCTATCTTCCCCCCTCCCCTTCCGACACTCAACCAATCGCCACCACCACCATCCCATGGAAGGACCCCCCCACCCGTGTAATGCTCTTTAGAGGGGCAAAACAGGGGAGATGGCGGACAAACACAGGGAGGGCGGTGGCAACGTGTGCGAAAACACCAGCACCCGCCATGCCAACGGCGATGGGTAGGCAAGGACCAGGATGCGGTCAACAACCACATCCTGGTCGCTCACCGATCCCGAAGACAGGGGTCGGATGAGGACGAGGGGCGGGGGGATGAATCGGCCAATTGACAGAGACACTTCCTCTCCCCCCCTCGCCTCTCGGGACTCACGCACCGGCAAGTGTGAGTAGGAAGGGAGGGGGATTAGCCCCCTCCCTGGCCTATAGAAATATAGGCGTGTAAATGCCCGGCGGCTAGGGGATTAGATTTTTCTCCCCGTAACCGCCGGGCGGGAGGGTGAGACACCGGGCGGGGAATCCAGGTGTCCCAACCAGTCCTCTCAAAGTAGGGTGGCTGACTGATACGGTGGGTCAGTCAGCCACACAACGGTATATTGGCGGCGCCCCGCCTGATTGAGAACGGGGGATGAAGCGCAGGCGTTGCCGGTTTCCCCCCTCCCAACTATATAGGTGGGGTGTGAGGAGTGGAGAGGGAGGAATGGTTGGTCGAGATGAACCTCGGCTCGCCTCCCCCTTTCTTCCTGGGGAGGGGCGGTTGAGGAGGGCACAAGCTCTCTTCCCCCTCTCCGCTCCACCCCTCGGGGACAGACGATACATCTATCTGGACTCGGGGCCCCGATAGCAGTTACGTAGGCACCGGGGCCTCGATCCAAGTCCCTTCGCAGCGCCACCCGGGAAGGTTTTAGCCGGTAAGAGTCCGGCATAACCCTGGCCCTTCCCCGAGGGTCAGGGTATCCATGATGGATTTCCTCCTCGTAAAAAAAAAAACAATTATGACGGAGCGCGGTGCGGCATTGGGCATTGTGCCGGAGCCCTACAGAGTCCCCAAAAACCACATTAGGTGGTTTGGGGACGAAGTGGGCTCCGTCGCAATTGTTTGGAAAGCGGGCGAAAACTCGTCCCCTGCTACTCAATTAGGCAGGAGGATAAGCTTTGTCGTGGCCAGGTGGAGGGTCCTTGTAGTGATCGGAGTATACCTCCCCCCAACAAAGGGCCTGGACCTGCTGAGTTTCAGGTCCAGGCTCCAAGATATAGGGAGAGCTGTTACACAGTACCTCCCTGGGCCTGACATCGTAGCCGGTGACTTCAATCCGAAGTCGGAACTGTGGGGTTTCTGGCGGGGTGACGGGCGGGGGGAGGTGGTAGAAGACTTGGCCGCAGGACTGGATCTGCACCTGCTTAATCAGGGGAAAAAGAGTGGATGCTCTGTCTGATCATCTCCTGATAGAGATGGAGCTGTCCGTCACCCCCGATGGCCTGGGGTCCCAGTGCAGGAAAGAATTCCGACCAGGGAGATAGGCTCTGAGCAAGCTGGACAGGGAGGCCCTTGATATCTCTCTGGAGGTTGTCACCTGGCCACGACAAATGGATGGGTAGGACCTTGAATCTGAGATTATGGAAGTCATGGAGACGCACAGGCGTGCAACGCGGCCATACCTAAAGTCAGGTCCTGCCCAAAAAGGTCCTCCTGGTGGTGGACCGACAACATAGCCGAGTTAAGGCGAGAGTCGGTCCACCTCAGGCGGCCCTTCCGGCAAGTCAGAAATGACCCGGATTCAGACCCCGAGGCCGTTCTGGCCGCCCGCAGGGAGTTTTGTCGTGCCGCAACTACCCTGAGGGATGCTATAGGGACGGCTAGAGGAAAAGGGTGGGACACCCTCCACTTCTCGTTGGATGCGGATCCATGGTGGCGCCCATATAAAATTGTGATGCAAAAGCTGAAACCTTGGGCGCCCCCACTGACGGAAACGCTAGATCCCCGGTTCCTCGAAAGGGTCATGGGCACCTTCTTCCCAATTTTATTCCAAATTAGGGAGGGGGACTCTATTGGCCCATATGTAACTTCTACCCCCGAACAACAGGAGGAGGTACCGGGGGTCACCGAGGAGATGGCCGAGGCTGCCAAGAAGATCAAGAGCCGGAAGGCGCCTGGTCCAGATGGCATCCCCGGCCGCGTTCTCACCCTGGCCTCGGGGTACATGAATAAAAGGTTCGCGAGGATTTTCTCGCGGGCCTTACTGGAAGGAAGGTTCCCTCCAGTCTGGGGGAGGGCCAATGTGGTCCTCCTCCGCAAATAGAGCAAACCGGAGGACTCCCTCTCCGCGTACTGGCCCATATGCCTCCTGGATGAGGCGGGCAAGCTCTTCGGGCGCGTTATAGCTGCCCGCCTCATGGAGCATATGTCCCGGAGAAGTCCGAACCTCGATGACAGCCAATATGGCTTCCGGGAGGGACGATCAACCGTGGACGCGATTCAGCGTTTGCGGTCCCTCTCGGAGGCAATCGTGCAGGAGGGGTGACGGTGGCGGTGTCATTAGACATCGCCAACGCTTTCAACACCCTGCCCTGCGGTAAGGTGGTGGAGGCTATACGTACGATTTGGCTTCCCACCTTACTTCACGGCTGTCATCGAGGACTACTTCCGGGGTCGGCGTCTCAGTTGGACCGACGCGGACGGCAAGGTACGTGAGAGGGGGATGAGTTGCGGGGTTCCACAACGGTCTGTTTTGGGCCCACTTTTGTGGAACTTTGGCTATAACTCAGTACTCTAAACTGCCCTCCCCCCGGCTGTAGCATGATTTGCTACGCGGATGATACGTTCATCCTAGCCGGGGGGAGGGACTTGAGGGAGGCCATAGGGATGGTCGACTTTGGGGTAGCGTGCGTTGTACGTTCCATTCGAGGTCTGGGTCTGGCGGTGGCGGAAGTAAAAACCGAATTGATGTTCTTTCATCAAAAGGAAAGGAAGGTACCTCAGGCCCGGATCCGCGTAGGCGCAGTCAGGGTCCCGTTCGAGGCCCAGATGAAATATCTGGGCCTCACTCTGGACGGCACCTAGTGCTTCAGAGAGCATTTCAACCGTCTGGTCCCCCGGCTGAGAATAATCTCAGCCAATCTGGGCAAACTAATGTCCAATGTCTGGGGACTAGACTGGAAGGCCAGTCGCCTCCACGCTGAGGTACTCAACTCGGTGGATCTTTATGGTGCGCCGATTTGGGCCGAATCCCTGGCTGCCAGCCGCCCGTTACAAGCGCTTTTGCGCAAAGCTCACAGGGCAGTGGCGGTCAGGGTAGTCCGTTGTTACCGGACAGTATCCCACGTGGCGGCGACGGTTCTGGCGGGCATGCGCCCCCTTGAGCTCCTGGCACTGATGTACCGCAACATGCACATCAGGAGGCGGGAGCTCATCAATGGGGGGGGGGAGACGGCTGATGAGGCGCTCGCCGGAGCACTAAAGCGTATGAAGCACGACACGTATGAGGCTCGACAGGTCCTCCTCCACAGATGGCAAAGAATCCTGGCCAATGCTAGATATGGGAGGAGGGCCGTCGAGGCCGTCCAGCCCTGCCTGCAAGATTGGGTGGGCAGGGGGTTTGGGACCTTGACTTTTAGGATGGCACAGGTACTCACCGGGCACGGGTGCTTCGGTGAGTACCTGTGCAGAATAGGCAAGGAACGTACAACGCGCTGCCACCTCTGCGAATACGACCACGACTCCGCGCAACATACTGTCCAGGATTACTCGGCCTGGACAGCAGAGCGCGGAGTCGTGGTCAGGGAACTGGGCAATGATCTCTCGCTTCCCATAACCGTGAGGATAATAGTGGGAAGCAAGAGGAAGTGGGAAATTTTCGCCTCCTTCTGTGAGACGGTTGTCTCACAGAAGGAGGGTGCGGAGGAGCTCCACCGACAGGCGGAGGGGCGCGGTAGGAAAAGAAGGAGGTTGGAGCGCACCGTCGATGGAGAGCGGGGAGGAGTAGGAGCAGGGAGTGGGGATATCGACTCCTCGGAGGAGGAGGCTGCGAGGATGATGATCCAGCCACCTCCTCAACTTGCTCCTTCTCCTCCTCTTAGGGTGTTACCACTACCACCACCACGGAGCAGGGCTCGCTGTATGTACGATAGGTCGCCCGTAAAGGGGTGACCAGAAGAAGATGGGGAGCATGACAGAGAGACGGAGGGGGGCGGCAACGGCGCAAGCTACACCGCCGTCGCCGCTGGCTGCCCTACCCATGGCAGTAGGAGGATCGAGGAGAAGGGGGCGGCACACCCGCCCTCCCGTCGTCGTCCGCCGACCCCTAGAATGGGGGTCGGATGAGAGTAAGGAAGGGAGAGGGTGCAGTGGTAACGTTCGTCGTCACTGTATTATGCACCCCCCCATAAGCCCACTTTAGGTGGGCGAAAAGAGAGGGGTCGTTGACCCTTCCCTCCCTCCTGTATGGAGGTGGGAGCGCCCGGCGGCTATGGGACCATTTTCGCCCGTAACCGCCGGGCAGGGGGGGTGGGGCACTGGGCGGGAATTCCCAGAGTCCCAACTAGCCCCCCAAACGCAGGGCGGCCGGCTGTGGAGGTGGATCAGCCGGCCGCACAACAGTACATTGGCAGCGCCCCGTCTGGCCAGGAACGGAGGTTGAAGCGGGCTTTGGCTGGCTTCCCCCTTCCTGGCCATAGAGACGGGGCGTGAGGGGTAAGGGGGATGGTGGTTGAAGATGAGCTCCGGGTCGCTTCCCCCTTCCCCCTACCCCTCGGGGATCGACAACGGTCGACGTTTGGACTCGGGACCCCGATTAGCAGTCACGTGTGGCTCCGAGGCCCCAGTCCAAGTCTCTTCGCAGCGCCACCCGGGGAGGTTTTAGCCGGTAGGAGTCCGGCATAACCCCTCACTCTTCCCCGTGGATGGGGGGTATCCATGATGGATTTCCTCCTCGTCAAAAAAAAAAACTCAATTAGAACTATATCATTTACGATTATTGTTACTCACTATTAAGGGGGCTACGAGTTTTGAACATTTAAGAACTATTAATGGACAGAATTATCAAACCTTTACAGCTACATGTTTAGCTTTAGGTTTGATTGAAGATGACGAAGAATGGATACGAGCTATGTATGAAGTTATTAAGTAGATGATGTCATGACAACTTCGTACATTATTTGCACGCATTTTGATACATTGCCAACCAACATATCTAGAAAAACTATGGGAAAGATTTAAAGATTCTATGTCGGAAGATTACAAAGCAATATACTGACACATTACAAGGACAAAGAAAAGCATATACGAGGGTAGTTTGATAAGTCAGTGACTTTTTTAATAAAAGATATTTTTTCGGCAAATAAGCGTTTTATTTCTCAACGTAGTCTCCTTTTAGCTCGATACATTTAGTCCACCGTTTTTCCAATTTTTTTATTCCTTCCAAATAATAGGTTTTCTCAAGGCTCTCAAAATAGGCGTTTGTTTCAGTGATGACCTCTTCATTCGACCCAAATCTCTTACCGCCCAGCCATTTCTTCAGGTTTGGAAACAGGAAATAGTCGCAGGGGGCTAAATCTGGTGAATATGCTGCATGGAGTAGCAGTTTGTAGCCCAATTTATGGATTTTTGCCATGGTGACTACACACGTGTGCACCCGTGCATTGTCCTGATGGAACAGCACTTTTTTCTTCGCCAAATGCGGTCGTTTTTGCTTGAAATCAATATCGAATCTGTCCAAAAGCTCTGAATAATATTCGCTGGTGATCGTTTTACCCTTTTCAAGGTAATCGATGTGAATGATACCGCGTGCATCCCAAAAAACTGTGGCCATGACCTTGTTGGCCGACAGACCCACCTTGGCCTTCTTTGGTGCACGTTCACCCGAAGAAACCCACTGTCTTGATTGTTCCTTGGTCTCTGGTGTGGTGTGATGGATCCATGTTTCGTCTACGGTAACGAAACGGCGCAAAAACTCGTTCGGATTGCGGCTGAACATCGCCAAACACTCCTTTGAAATGGTCACACGGTTGCGCTTATGGTCGAGTGTGAGCAATCGCGGCACCCATCGCGCGGATAGCTTTTTCATGTCCAAATATTCATGTAAAATGTGATGTACCCGCTCAGTTGAGATGCCTACAGCCTCAGCCACTTCACGCACTTTCATTCTCCGATCATCCAATATCATTCCATGGATTTTATCGACGATTTCTGGCGTGACGACCTCTTTTGGACGACCTGAACGTTCGGCGTCACTTGTGCTGGTACGACCACAACGGAACTCAGTAAACCACTTCTTAACCATTGAAATTGATGGTGCAGAGTCCCCATAGTATTTATCAAGCTTTGCCTTGGTTTCGGTGATGGTTTTTTTACGCAAAAAATAATGCTTAATCAGCATACGAAATTCATTTTTTTCCATTTTCGTTAAAATTCACGAGGTTGTCTGTTTTCAATGGCTGTCAAACACTAACTAAATGGCGCAGCTTGCCCAAACTTGTACAGTAGTCTATTAATAGATGGCAGTTGACGGGAGCAATGCTGCATTTAAAGTTACTGCGCGGAAAATTCAAAAAGTCACTGACTTATCAAACTGCCCTCGTATTATAATTAACACTATGCTTCGTGCTGAAGGTAAAAGTTTTGCTGATTTTCCACAAATGGAACAATTGATGGAAAATATTGAAGAGGAAAGTTATATATCTCTTGATCAAATTACAGAAATTGGTACAAGACAATATAATCAATTAAATGTTAATCAAAAAGAAATAGTCGACATCGTAAACAGATTAGATAATAATGATAATAATAATAATTGTTTTTATATTGATGGTCCTGGTGGATCGGGAAAAACATTTGTATATGCAACTATTTATTACTTGGCCAAAAGTATAAATAAACGTGTATGTACTATGGCTTTTACAGGGATTGCAGCAACGTTACTCCCTGAAGGAAAAACAGTTCATAAAACATTTGGATTACCAGTTCCGTTATTTAACGATTCATCATCATCTATAAAAGCTCAATCAAAAGAGGCTAAATATTTAAAAGAAATAGATATTTTCATTTGGGATGAAGCACCTATGGCATCTCGATATGCTTTAGAGATTGTAGACCGAACGTTGCGAGATATTATGGATAATGATTTACCTTTTGGTGGAAAACTTATTGTATTAGGCGGTGATTTTAGACTTCTTCCAATCAAGATACGAGGTACTCGAAATGAAACTATAAATCTTTATATTAAATTTAGTTATACCTGGAAATATTTTTTAAATTTTTCTTTAATGCAAAATATGCGAGTTCTTCCGGAAGAAATTGAATTTATAAAGTTTCTATTAAACGTTGGTAACGGGGTATTAAATGATTCTAGAGATAATATGGAAGTTCCTATAAATACGATAAATGGAATGTTGTGTAGCACCAATTGGTTTAGATATTGCAACAGATATATATGGAGATATAATTCATAAAAAAGAATTTGATAAAGTAGCTAAAAGGGCAATACTTTCTGCAAGGAATATTGATGTAGACGAAATTAATAAACAAGTTGTTAAATTATTAGATGTAAGTGGTGAACGAATATATACAAGTAGTATAGATAGTGCTGTAAATAGTGAAGATAATGGTGACATTGTTGAATCTTTATTACCAGAATACTTAAATAGTCTTTCTCCAGCTTGTTTTCCTCTTCATGAATTATGTTTAAGACCAAATTGTGTTGTTATGTTGATTAGAAATCTTAGCATCAATGAAGGTCTTTTTAACGGCACTAGATTAATAGTTCTTGAGCTCGCAAATCATTTATTAAAATGTAAGATTTTATCAGGTGATAAAGAAGGAGATATTGTTTTCTTGAATCGTATAACACTATATTGTGAAAACATATCCTTTTACTTTTAAAGGAAGACGATTTCAAATAAAATTAGCTTTTGCTATGACAATTAATAAATCTCAAGGACAAACGTTTGATAGAATTGGAATAGATCTTCGTAAAGATGTATTTAACCATGGACAACTTTATGTTGCCTTTTCACGAGTTCGTTCTTGGCAAGCATTACGAATTTATCTTGGTGAACAGCGAGATAATAATTATGTTATATAATTCCTTATATACATAATTTTTATTATTGTTGGTATATTTATATTAAAAAATTATTGGTAAATACATCTGTTACGTCCTGGAGGAGGAGCGCAACTTGGCGCTTGCTTTCGCAAGCTCCGACGTACTTGCAAGTCAGCGGTACAGATCAAGGATCGGAGCGATCTCTTTATCTGACGTGGACGTACGCCGGTGGTCCTTGATTTAGGTCAAGGAACTGAATCCTTTTACCTGGGATAGGACCGTGAGCGACGGTTGAAGGAAGGGAGAATCTTTGTTGAGAATAATTAGTCGGAAATCGTAATTGGATTGCAATTACAAATAATTTGTTTTATTGATGATTAAGCGGAAGTTTATGAAGGACTAAAATTTGTACGATTTATTTATGTATACATATGTGTTGTGTAATTACATGGGTGTAATGATGTGGTGGGTTCTAGCGAGAATTCTTAATTAGTCCGAGGGATATTCGGATAAAGAAAGATCTTGTGTCGGGGTGGCTGGCGGTGAGGGAGAGGATCATCGCGAGGACGCCTCTGAGGGAGAAGGAGAATGAATGGGGATGAGCCCGCGAAGTAACGCCGCGTGGAAACCACGTGTGCCCCCTCGTAACGGTGAGGTCGACGGGGAAGGTGTGGGGGATGGACTTCTAAGGAACGGAGAGGTTGTCGGAGATCGGTTCTCAGTGGGATTCAAGGATGTAGGAGAGTAAGATATGGGAGGGGTTTCAGGAGGAGAATCTGGAAGGAACAATAAGTTCAAGATTTTTGGTTCGTCAGGGCGGACAATATAATCCGGACGATCTTGTAATGAAAAATTTATGAAAGCTACTTCTAAATCCTCGCGGTTTTCGTACTCTCCTGCAGTAGTCAGGTCCGTTTGGATTAGATAATTTTGAGCCACTGCAATTGTATTTTACAGTTAAGGAGGAATGACAAGGGGAATAGAAAAGGAGGTGAAACAAAATTAAAAGAAAAGAGATCACTCAGATGAAAGAAAATATAAATGACTTACTGCTGGACTCTTCTGATCTTAGTAGACAATGAAAGGTGTGGTTGCTGCGTCTCTGTGTGGATAGATGCGTCAAGTTCTGCGCCAAGGACAGGCAGCTGGTTTTGGCAGGATCGCTCTCAATGACCCAAGAAGGCACAAGATCGTTGCACCGAATAATTAACAAGTGAAGAATACTGGCTGGTCTATGCCACAAGTTGGCTTGATTGTTAAGAAAACCCTGGAGGGGGTGCTGGAGAGAAGCGTCTGTCCTGGGTGCTGGATCGGCGAGAAGTGAGTGAGGCTTTTGACTTTTCTCAAAAAGTCAGCTCGGTTGAGAGAGTGGGGTTTTTAGGGGAATGTTCCAGATGATTATTTTATAGGAGATAAGATGCATGTGGCAATAAGAGGATTTCGAAAGACTTTTGTAAATAAAAAAAATCGTGGCAGCTATCTTAAGAAGTAAATATCGATATTTATAAGAACGATGTCGTGATGCTGGTATCAGTGATTAAGTTCGTAGGAAATTAAATAGGGATTAGGTTAAGATTATTAGTATTTTCGGGGTATCAAAATTTCCAGAAATTGTTCGTGTGATAACTTGTGAGATAGGTCGTGTGGAAACATGCCTGAGCGCATTTAGACGTGTAATCAGTAAAAATAAATTCGATTTCTCTTATTTATATAAGAGTTTTGAGGTTCGCTGAGTCAGCATTTTTTTTTTTTTTTTTGACGAGGAGGAAATCCATCATGGATACCCTGACCCTCGGGGAAGGGCCAGGGTTATGCCGGACTCCTACCGGCTAAAACCTCCCCGGGTGGCGCTGCGAAGGGACTTGGGTCGGGGCCCCGGTGCCGCGTAACTGCTAATCGGGGCCCCGAGTCCAGGTTTGCACCTTCTGTCCCTGAGGGGCGGGGCGGGGGGAAGCCGAGGGGGCTCCCAGGGGGGGGGAAGCCGGCCCGAGGGCCCGCTTCGACCACCGTTCCCCTTTCCCACCCCTCACGCCTCGTCTCTTCGGCCGGGGAGGGGGAAGCCGGCCGAGGCCCGCTTCACCACCGTTCCCGACCAAACGAGGCGCCGCCAGTACACGTTGTGTGGCTGACTGACCCACCGTATCAGCCAGCCACCCTATGTTGGGAGGATTAGTTGAGGCACCGGGAGTCCCCGCCCGATGCCCCACCCTCCCGCCCGGCGGTTGCGGGGTGATAAACTCCCCTAGCCGCCGGGCTCTCCCCACCTCCGCGGAGGAATGGGGTGGGGGGTTCTAATGACCCCCCTCCCGCATGTCCGATTTACTTATCGGACCTGCGATTGAGGGGGGGGGAGAGGCATTTATTCCGATGGTTCGTTACCATCGATGCCCTCTCCCCCCCTTATTGTCATCCGACACCCTTTTTTGAGGGTGTTGGTGGTCTGCGGGCGTGGGGCCTGGGCCCGAGCCTCGACCCCCACCCGCTCCCTTCTCCCGTCGCTGCCATTGGTAGGGCAGCGAGGGGTGGCGGCGGCGGCGGTGCCACATCCACCCCAACTGCAGGGGCGGTCAGCGTTGCTACCGCCGCCATCAGTGGGGCAAGCCTACGCAACGCCACCACCGCCACCCCTCTCTCTCTAATGAGGGCTCCTAATTGCCCTCTCCATGTCGTTGTTCCTCTCACTCTCCTCCTTCCTCTCCTTATTGGAGGGGGAGCAGAGGGTGAGGGGGGGAGGAGGCGGTGGTGGCTGAGCCCCCAGCCTCCGAAGTTCCTCCTCCTCCGAGGAGTCTGCGTCCCCCTCTCTGCTCCTGCTCCTCCCTCCCCTCCATTGACGGTGGCGATCCCTCCGTCTCTTCCGCACCCCCCTCCCTTCTGCTCTCCTCCTTTCCTCTTCAGCCTCCTCCTTCTGCTTCATTACACCCTCGCAGAAGGAGGTGAAGGCCTCCCATTTCTCTTCGCTCCCCAGTATCGCCCGGACTATACTGGGGAGCGAAAGGTCGCAACCTAACTTTCTCTCCACGACTCCGCGCTCGTTGCTCCAGGCCGGGCACTCCTGGAGCGTGTGCTGCGCGGAGTCGTGGCCATGCCCGCAATGGTGGCAGGCGGCTGTGCGCTCCTTTCCTATGCGGCACAGATACTCACCGAAGCAGCCATGCCCGGTGAGCACCTGCGCCGCCCTGAAAGTCAGGGCCCCATGGACCCTTCCCACCCACTCGAGTAGGAAGGGTCGGACGGCCTCGACGGTCCTCCTCCCGTACCTGGCATTGGCCAGATACCTCTGCCATCTCTCGAGGAGGATCCGTCGAGTCTGGTGCTTCATCTCTCGAATTGCCCTGGCGAGCGGTACGTCCGCCCCCTCTGTTCTTAGGAGCCCGCGCTTCCTGTCGTACATACGTTTGTACGACAGGGCCACGAGCTCCATAGGGGGCATGCTCGCCAGGACTGTCGCCGCCACGCAGGAGACGGTCCGGTAGCATCTCGCTACCCTGACCGCCAGTCCCCTTTGCACTCTGCGCAACCGCGCTTGCATCGGGCGACTGGCGGCCAGCGACTCGGCCCATACCGGTGCTCCGTACATGGCCTCCGAATTCAATACTCCTGCGTGGAGGCAACGTGCCTTCATGTCTGGCCCCCCGACATTGGGCATTAACCTGCCCAGGTTGATGGAAACCATCCTGATTCGGGGGACCAGCCTGTTAAGGTGTTCTCTGAAGCACCAGGTGCCGTCCAGGGTGAGGCCCAGATACTTCATCTGGGCCTCTATGGGGACCCTGACTTGTCCAATCCTTATATGGGCCTGGGGTGGCTTCATGCCCCGTGCGTGGAGGAAAATCGCCTCCGTCTTCCTTTCCGCCACCACCAGGCCCAAGTTGCGGATGGAGCGCACAACCGCCGCCACCGCTAGATTTGCCGTATGAACAGCCTCCCCCCAGTCTCTCCCCCCGGCCAGGACGAGCGTGTCGTCTGCGTAGCACAGCATGCTACAGCCGGGGGGGAGGGCTGTCCGGAGGACTGAGTCGTATCCTATGTTCCAAAGAAGGGGCCCCAAAACTGATCCTTGCGGGACCCCACGACTCATCCCCCTCTCTCGCACCGCGCCATCGGCGTCCGTCCACATGAGACGCCGACCCCGGAAGTAGTCCTCCACGACGGCCGTGAGGTAGGGTGGGAAGCGGAAATAGCCCCTCATCGCTTGCACCACCCTACCCCAGGGCAGGGTGTTAAACGCATTCGCGATATGCAATGATATCGCGACTGCCACTCCGACACTATGGCTCCCGAGAGGGACTTAAGATGCAGTATCGCATCCACAGTCGATCTGCCCTCTCGGAAGCCATATTGGCCGTCACCTAAATCAGGACCCTCCCGGGACATATGCCTCTTGAGGCGGGCCGCTATTATGCGCTCAAAGAGCTTGCCCGCCTCATCCAGGAGGCATATGGGCCGGTACGCGGAGGGGGAATCCTCCGGCTTGCCCTCTTTTCGGAGGAGGACCACATTGGCCCTCCCCCAGACTGGGGGGAATCTTCGTTCCCTCATGGCCCTTGTAAAAAGGCGCGCGAGCCTGTCGCTCATATACCCTGAGGCCAGGGTGAGGACACGGCCGGGGATACCATCGGGTCCCGGAGCTTTTCTGCTCTTGACCCTCTTGGTAGCCTCGGCCACCTCCTCCTCGGTGACTCCCGGAACCTCCCCCTGATGTTCGGGGGAAGGGGTTACATACGGGGTGATGGGGTTGTCCCCCCAACCGGGAATAGGATCCCCATCACCCGTCCCAGGAGCCGGGAGTCAAGCGTCTCCGTCAGAGGGGGCGCCCATGGTCTCAGCTTTTGCATGACCATCCTGTATGGGCGCCCCCACGGATCCGCGTCTAGCGAGAGGAGAAGGTCGTCCCACCCCTTTCCTCTGGCCACCCCTATGGCGTTCCGGAGTTCTTTGGCGGCTGCGCAGAACTCCCGCCGGGCGGCCAGAGTGACCTCAGGGTCCGCGTCCCAACGCACTGCTCGGAACGCGCGCCTGAGGTGGACCGACCTCCGCCGCAACTCGGCAATTTGGTCGGTCCACCACCAGGCGCATCGTTTTGGGCAGGCCCTGACTCTGGGCATGGAGGCATCGCACGCGAGTGCGAGAACCTGCATAACCTCCATGACCTCAGAGTCAAGGTCCTGCCCGTCCTTCCACTGTGGCCAGGTGGAGCCCATGAGGGAGATCTCAAGGTCCTCCCTGTTTAACTGGGCTAGAGCCCATCTACCGGGCCGGGGTCCATCCGTATTGCGGGGCCGTAGGCCATCGGGGGTGACGGAGAGCTCCATCTCTATTATGAGATGGTCAGACAGTGATTCTAGCTCTTCCGCCACCCTCCAGGTCCGCACCCTTCGCAGGGCCGAGGGGGTTGCCCAAGACAGGTCGATAATAGACTCCCCCCTCGACCCCACGAACGTAGATTTTTTACCGTCATTCATAATGTGCAGACCTAGGCCCACGGCCCAATCCGCTGTTACCTCCCCCCTCCTGTCATCGCGCCGGGAGCCCCATAGCTCCGACTTGGCGTTGAAATCGCCGGCGACGATGACAGGACCCGGGAGATGTCTCTTGATGACATCTCCCATTTCTTGGAGCCTGGACTTGTAATCAACCAAGCCCAGGCTCTTTTCTGGGGGGAGGTATACCCCGACCACGGTGACGACTCCCCACCTGACCACAACAAACCCCCTCCCGCGATCTAAATATTTCGCAGGAGGTGAGTTATTACTCGCCTTCCATACGACAGCGACAGAGCCCCCCTCGTCCCCGAACCATCTTTGGTTCCTGGGGACATGGTGGGGCTCTGCCGCTATACCTAGGCCTGCACCGCGCTCCGTCATTGTGTGCTCAAATAGCGGTAGAGCTTGACGGGTGCGGTGCAGGTTCCCTTGCAATAGTTTATTGTCCATTGTCCGGTTCAGCAATGACCACCACCTTATCTCCCGGCTGCTCGCCGTCGGTATCCTCACTCTCTGCTGGTCTCACTCTCTTCTCTCCCCTTTTCTCCTCCACCTCCATCCTCCCATCTTCAATGGGGATCTGAGGGGGGGGTGGAAGAGGGAGCGAGGTTCTCCTCTTTCTTTGAGGGAGGGGAGGCTGGGACTCCGGCTCCAGTTCCCGATTTGCCCCCTCCTCCCTCTCCTTTCCTTCCTCCTTCTCTTTCCTTATTACCTCTGGGGATGCGGGAGGGTCCCGTGGCGGCGGTGCGGTCGCCATTCTCCCTCTCACCTCATCCCCAGAGACCTTCTTCTTTCCCTTGGGGGGACGGCAGGATGGTCCCCCCATTCTATGTCCCGATTTGACACCGGCCTCCTCACAGATTTGACACCTGGCTCTTGAACTACAGTCCCGAGCCAGGTGTCCGGGTTCTCCGCACCTGTAACAGTTGGCTCTTCTATCGCTGTTACTTGTGCAATTAATCTGCACGTGCCCTCTTTCCAAGCATTTAAAACATTGGAGGGCCCTTGCCTGTAGAAGTTCTACTTTGGCCTGCGTCCAACCTATTTTAATGTTGCCTAATTCGGCAACTTTCTTCGCCGCCGCGAGGGGGCATTGTACCCATAGGTTCTATATGTATTCCACGCCTCCCTCATTTTTCCGGTCTTGACCTCTCCTACTCTACATCCTCCCACTCTGGCCACTACCTCCGCTGCTTCATTCTCCGTGGTTGAAATCTCCATCCCTTTAATTCGCAGCTCTCCCATCTTTTGCGGCCTACTGACTTTTGCTCTGTCAGTCAAAACCTCCTTTAGTTTTTCCGCCAGTAAGTCCGCCTGTTTTCCCCTTTCCTCTCCCGGTATCTCGAGTATCAGGGCTCCGGTAGCCCCCACTCTGGTCTTGATTTTTTCGATCCCAATTCCGGTTAGATCGACTTTCCTTTTCGCCTCCGCTAAAAGGTCTTTGTATTGTCCCCGTTCAGCGGTTACTGTTACCGCCGCAGTATTGGGGACTCTTCTCTTCACCTTTTTCTCCTCCTTCCTTTCTGTTTTAACCACTTTTCTTATTTCCTGCCTTTTCTTTTCTTCTTTCTCTTTCTTCTTCTCTCTCCTACCTATTACTTTGGACCATTTTTCTCCCTGTGGTGTAGGTGCTCTTTCCTTTTCAATTTGCTCCTGATGCTCTCTCCTTTGTTCTCTTGTGGGTGGCAACTGAGGGTACTCCTGCATGTAATTCTTTCCTCCGTGTGGTACCGACTCTTTCTCCATTCCTTTTCCTTTACTTTCTTTGTTGCCCTTCCCGGCCCCTCGTTTGGGAGTTTCCTTCTCCTGCGTTGACCACTTATTTAGGGCTTTAAGCACCATTTTGGATACTTCTTCTTCTAGCCCTTTCTTCGTTGGCTCTTCCTTCTTCCTTTCTAGCCTTACTTTTTTGTTGAGTAGGATATCCTCCCTTATCTTGGGGCCTGCCTCTACTGCCTTTGCGACCCTGGCTTCCTTTATCGGGCGTCTCTTTTCCCTCGGGATCAGACCTTTCTGGACTTCTATTACCTCAACTGGTATCTCCTCCTCCTCCATCATGTCCACCATAGGTGGGGTGATCGCCCTTTCCTTCTCTACGCGGACCAGAGGCGAGGGAGCACCCGCCATGTGTTGTTGTGCTTTCTTTACACTCTGGTCCGCGTTTCCTGGCTGCTTCGAGGGCGGGGAGGATACCGCTACTTGCAGCGGTGCCTCCCTTATACCTCGAAGCATTTCCTTTACCTCCTCTAGTTCTTTCCTGACCTCGTTCAGCGACGTCTTCAGACCTACATTTTCCGTCCGCAGTTCTTCTATTAGGTCCAAATTGCCTCCGCATTTGTTCTGTGCCATTTGCATGGCCAGGACATTTGCTCCTGCTGTTATTGCTGCAGCAGCGTCCCTGAGGACCTTTACATGGGTTCCCTTTAGGCTTTTCGAATTCTGCGAAAAACCGAGGACTTTGGCAGACGCTTCCAGAATTGTCGCTGTTATGTCACGGAAGGGAGCCTCCTCCAGGTGTTCAGTTAGCCTTTTAATCTCCGCCTTGTATTTCCTGTTGGAGGTGCAATCTTGAAACTCCTCCATAGGATTCTCTAATCCTTTCAGAAGAGTTTCCTCTCTTTTTTGCTCCATTATGGCAAGTTTCCTTGTCATAAACTCCTTCTTGAGGCGGTATCCCCCTGTCGTTTCTGGCCTGCCCCTGCCTCTGGTGACCTTCTCTACTAGACGCTCCTCGTCCGTATTGCCATCCTCGTCTCTGGGGATTTCCCATTTCCCTTCCTTTTTTATGGTGACTTCATCACCGTCATCGGAATCCTCCTCCTTTGAGGTGGCGAATGGCGTTGAGTCGTCGACCTTGATGGGCGATCGAGATCTGTCGCTATTGTCGGTCTCATCCGCCTTCTTCGTCTCTAGGAGCCTTGTGCTCCTGAGTCCCTCCCTCCTAACCGTTACCTGGCTTTTGCCAGGTCGGCTTCTCGTGTCCTTTGATTTTGCCTGGGTCGTCTTAATTATTTCCGAATCCGATGTATCATAGATTGAGGAGGTTAAAAAATCAGTCATCTTGGTTTGAACCCCACAACTCTGCACGGCTCCGGTGCCCGGGCATGCCCGCATCCCCCCGGAAAGGGGGAGCCTCCGAGTTCCCCCGGAGGAGCACCATATGGCACGGGCCGACGGAATGTATCATCGTCGGCACTGGCCTCCCGCCCCCTACACGCGCCCTGACCACCATTTCTGGTGGCCAGACCGCTTTCGGGGGTCCCACACCTCCGACAATGTGGGCACCGTGCAGAGCGCCGCCACGCGGGGGGCCGCATGGAAGGAGATAGTTCACCGGTGTCGCACCCCACCGGGAACGTCTCCCCCATGGCAGCCAGCGTGCTCGCGCCGCCCGAGGGTCCGCTTTAGGGTGATGCGATCGCATTCCCTCGGGCACAGCACACAGGGGCTCCGGCCCCGCCTCGGAATACGTCCGAGCGGCCCGGAGCACCCCTCCACCCCCCGGGTACCGTGAGGGGTTCCAAACCCTCACGGTGTGTAGACCCGGGTGTGGGTACCTCTCTCCGCCTGGCCGTGGCCAGGACGGATGAGGGAGAGGATCGTTCCCTTTGGCTGCCGGAGCACCGGCGTGCAATGCCTCCGGAAATGAGTCCTCTGGTTGGCGCATGAGGGTGTCTCGACCCCGACCTCGGAATACGTCCGAGCGGCCCGAGACACCCCTCCGCCCCCCGGGTACCATGGGGCAAGCCCCGTGGTGTGCAGACCCGGGTGTGGGTTCCTCTGTCCGTTCGACCGGGGCCGAACGGGTGAGGGAAATCGGGGAGTCCACCTTCGAGACGAAGGTGGGGTCCTCTCCCCTCGTCACCCTAGGGTGCCCCGACCCCGACCTCGGAATAAGTCCGAGCGGCCCGGGACATCCCCTCCACCCCCCAGGTACCGTGGGAATATTCCCACGGTGTGCAGACCCGGGTGTGGGATCCTTCATTCGCCCAGCCGTGGCTGGGACGAGCGAGGGAGAGAGGTCCTCCCCTCTTCGGCTGCCGGAGCACCGGCGTGCAATGCCTCGGAGGGTGGGATCTCTCAGGACGCGGTAGGGTACCCCGACCCCGACCTCGGAAACGTCCGAGCGGCCCGGAGTACCCCTCCGCATCTCAGGCACCACGGGGGAGGAGGATCCCCATGGGGTGGAGCCCTGGATGCGGGTACGTCCCTCCGCCCCGGTCTAACCGTAACGGTCCAACCGAGGCGGGAGGAAAGGGTTCTCTCTCTTCGGCTGCCGGAACACCGGCGTGCAATGCCTCGGAGAGAGAGGTCCCCTTCCTGGAGCGAGTGTGGAGGAGGTCATCCCTGTCGGCTGCCGGAGCACCGGCGTGCAATGCCTTCAGGGGTGATGATCTCCTCCCACCCGCTCTGTGACCATGCTGGTCATGGACCAGGCTGGTCACTCAGCCCGGTCGGGTGCTCTTGGTCCAGTCCCTCCGTACAGACCACTCCGGCATGGTAGAACCTGCCAGGGGCCGAAACTCCCGCCGGTACAGCTCTGTACATCATCAGGACCTTCAAGCCTCCCCACCACGTCAAGGTGGCACCCACGGGGAGGCGCTGAGTCAGCATGACGTAACACATCCAAGTAAACACGAACTAAAAGTCACATTCCAACCAACACAATATTACATATAACGTATACGTTAGTTGAGAATCAAAAATTATTTCTTTTAACCAAGACATATTTCAATCATTTCTTATTTCTTATACTTCAATTTATGAATTTAATAAACTTCAATGACATTTTTTACTTTATAAAATCACGTTAGGATAAAAGATATATGATCGATATCTAAATTCGAAAGAGAAGAAAAAAAGAAAGAGAAAGGGAGAGGTGATAAAACATATAAAGAAAAAGAACGGGATTAAGGAAAGAAAAATATGTATTTGATATATTAAAATTTATACTACCTGTATTAGCATCGCTTTATATAGACTTAACTCTAGGTAGATATATAACCTTAGAAGGTTAAAAGTCATTTTTTGTCTCTAATTATTTAGTAAAGACATTAATCACTTCAAATGCAATTGTAACAGTAATAAAATTATATTTCTTAGGTAACAGTAATAAATATAATTGAAACTTTGGTGGTTAATTTGTGATATATGTGAAATACATGTGCATGTGATAAGCGACATTGAACTGTCAAGAAAAGTATCTTTAAAATTTAATGAAAACAATACCAACTCAGTACTTTCTATAATAATTCTTTACTTTTTAAATAACAATAATGTTAACAAGTATAGTTTTCCAGAATTAGTAGTGGTAGTAGTAAGTTTTTCAAGAAATAATGAGTAACCATTGCGTAGTCCTCTTAGGTTAGGAGGTTATAAGTTATTTTTAATGTTATTTTTTCATAAGTTAATCACAAAATTTTTAGTTATCAAAAGACACGATCGTGTCTCGCACCAAGTACACGCGAAAAAAACTCGCGCGCAGGAATCGCGAAGCGGTCAGGCGAAAGTTATATCATCTAAAAGTTATAATACTTACACAGTCGAGTTATATATTTTAATACCATCAAATAAAAAAAGAATAGAATAAAAACGTTATTGATAATAATATAAAAAAAATGAGAATAAAAACATTCAATAATTAAAATTAATATATTAATAATATAAGGAATAATGAACAGTTAACCATGATCAGATTTTAGCACATTTTATTTTTAATATTTCTACATCTTAATATTTTTTAACATATATATAGGTAACAAATAATTCCTAAAATTTTTTAAATATAACATTTTTTAAAACATGCTTTGAATATTGATAATTCTTCGAATATTATTAAGCAATTCTCTTGTTATTCTTGCTCTGTAAGAGAGAAATATTTTAAATTATTATTATTGTTGTTGTTATTATTTTAACAGAATTTACTTCTTGAGACAAATCATTGTTCTGATCTTCTCTTTTGAGGATTTTTATTCACCTTGATCACCTTGATAAGACAAATATTCGTCCTTCCAATTTTTGAATGTGGTCTAAATAGTTAACTTCTAAATATGGTGGATCAACTGGAAAAGTTAGATAATTGTTTTTTAAACTGATATACAGGGTATTCCGTTACAAAACCGACAAATGTTGCCAATGTGTTCGAATGATTATTTTAAGTAGAATAAGTTCATATTCATCAACACCATAACATGATTCGGTTTCATTCCCAAGATATAAACATTTTATTGTACAAAGCCTAATCAGTTCTGATTTACAACAGATGCTTTAAATTCTAAGTTATAGGAAATTGATTAATTACGATCCATTATTTTTTTCATATTCAACTGTGGTTAATCAATTTATTACGGCTTAAGGCTTAAAGCACTTATTATAGACTGAAACTAAAATATCAGGTGTAGTAAAAAGAAATCCATTATTTTTGCATGAAATTGAAGGCTTTAATTACCATAGTTAGAATGATCCGATTTAGGTCAAATATGCGCCGTTTTGTTCGATAACTTGTTGCCATTTTGAAGGTAATTTCATTATGCCTCTCTCATAGAAGCCCTCGTCCCTATTGGCAGAAAATTGAGACAGTCGATTTTCACAAGCCTCTCTTGAAGCGAATTTTTCACCAGCAAAATTGTTCGCCATGGACAGGAACAGATGGTAATCACTTGGTGCCAGGTCCGGACTATAAGGTGGATGCATAAGAACCTCCCAACCAAGCTCCAGGAGCTTCTGGCGAGTCACTATCGATGTGTGTGGCCTGGCGTTGTCCTGATGGAACACAATTCCTCCCCTATTGGCTAAAGCTGGCCGCTTCTGGGCGATTGCTTCCTTCAGACGGTTCAATTGTTGACAGTACAGTTTCGAGTTAAGAGTTTTGCCGTAGGGGAGCAGCTCATAGTAGATAATTCCCTGCCAATCCCACCAAACACACAGCAAAACCTTCCTGGCCGTCAATCCTGGCTTGGCCACCGTTTCCACCGGTTCACCGCGATTCGACCACGACCGTTTTCGCTTGACGTTGTCGTAAGTGATCCACTTTTCAGCACCAGTGACCAACCGCTTCAGAAATGGGTCGGTTTTGTTGCGATTCAGCAGCGATTCGCAGATGGAAATTCGGTCCATGAGGTTTTTTGCGTTAACTCGTGTGGCACCCATACATTGAGCTTCGTTTTGTATCCAGCCTTATTTAAATGGTTCCAAACGATTTTTTGTGCAATCTTTAGCTCTTGGGCAATCGAAACAGTGCTTACATGACGGTCGGACTCGACAATGTCCATGATTTTATCGATATTTTCGATTGGCCTTCCAGTGCGTGATGCATCTTTGACATCGAAATTACCGGAACGGAATCGACAAAACCAAAATTGCGCGTGATTGGCTGTTACAGTATCGGGACTATAAACACTATTCACATTTTCAGCCACCTGGCTTGCGTTTTCGCCTTTATCGAAGAAGAAACTGTAAAATATAGCGTATTTTCTCTTTGCTAGTGTCTATCTTTGACGCATGCTCAAACAAAACTGTCAGAAAAGTTTTTTTTAGTACGAAATCTCATCTTTCTAACGCCATCTAGTGGAACCCGATCGGACTTATACAACACGAGATATAGATAACTAAATCCATCTATTGGAAAAATAATGGATTTCTTTTTACTACACCTAATATGTATCAGACTATAGATTGAGATAGAGGTTGGATATGAACTTAAACATTCCAAATAAAGAAAAAAAAACTTTATTTTGCTCATATCTTGAGAACTGAACTGAATCGACCCATGGTATATATGAAGTTTTTAGCTTAAAATGATCATTCGAAAATGTTGGTAATGTTTGTTGGTTTCGTGATGTAATACCTTTTATTTTTGTATTTATAAAAATATTTTGATTATATTAAATGGGTTATTCATATTTATAAGAATGTAAGTATTTATACCTTTATTCCTTATATTACCAATTAATCGCACTTTATCAGCTTTGTTGATACTCATGATGGAACAATTTTCCTCAATAAAATTTATAATATGGATTTCCAATTTATATGTTTCATTGGTTATTGATCCATATCCAATTATCTTATTTGCCAAATTCTTATACCAAATTATTAAGTTTAACCGACCTTGAAGAAATAGGTGAATCTGTGATACCTCCGTAAACAGTGTTACAACCTCAAAACGCTATTAATGAAACATTGCAATTAATTGCACTTATAATGCATAATATATCGTGTAGAATTAATCGCAAAAATGCAAAGTTTACTACACATAATCCACATGTATAATTGGAAGAGTACGGGTTAGGATACGCTTTATCATAAAAAAAAAGATGATATCACAAGTGTGACGTGGCAGCCGCGAAGGCGCCCGTCACAAGAAGTAGAACCATATACTGCGAGGCAGGGGGGAGGAGGTCCAGGTTGTGCGAATTACGAAGGACCCTCCCCCGAAATGGCAATTAGTTATTACTATTAGTAGTAAGAGCGCGCAGGTGTGACGGTCCCGCGTCCCCGAGCTTTGTGCCTCCTGCGCCGACCATCAAGACTGGAGGAGCCAGGAGGAAGAAGACGTCACCCATCGCTAGGACAGCCACCACAGGTGAATGCTCCCCTTTATCTTTCTTATTATCGACTCCGGTATCGCCTCAAAAGATTCCCGCTGCCGTTTTCATTGTCCACAGGCCCGTAGGAATATCAAGCGAAAATATCGTCGCTCCCGTGCTCGACGCGTGACCGCGTGCGAGACAAAGTCGGCCTAGGCGCAAGCAAAGACAGCGGGAGCGCGAGAGAGAGAGAGAGAACGCGAGAGTGAGACCGAGCATCCGTCCCGCGGATCGAAAACAAAGATCCGCGGAAGGATTCCCGTATTGGGAGAGAAAACGAGGAACGGGGAGAGAAGAGCCTCTAAACAAAACAAAGGAGAGACAAGGAAGAAAGGAAGAAAGCTGTTTTTGAGGAAATAAAAGAGCGGATTACCGTTTTCGCGCTCTCTTATACCGCCAGCCTGCAACTGACTATTACGGATAGCACCTTATCGCTTATCGCATATCGCTGTGAAAAAGAGTTTCGTCTACCGTTAGCTAGATCGAAAGTTTTGTGCTCCACTCGCCTAAGGATTACCGTCGGTGGCTGTGTGGCGCCAGAGCGAGCGGAGAAAGGAGGTCGAAGGACCACGACGCCGGGAGGTTCCCGACTGTGTAAGACGGTCACCTGTTTTTCTCTTTCGGTATCCCGTGCGTACCGTGTCTCGGACTATTTGTGAGCGCAGAGCAAGTCTCGAACTCGCGAGAGAACGCAGCGAAGTGTATCGTATCGAGGGGTCGGACGGTACCGATTCCCGTAATAATAAAAGTAAGATAATCCAAGCGCGCAGTTCTACTCTTGTATTTTCCCGATAACTTCCCGAATTTCCAACCGAACCCTCCCCCGTCTACCGACTCAAAATCCAGTAGAGCTACCGGGTCCGTCGAACCCTCGCGTCGCGGCCGATGTTACTTATTTCGTTTTCGTGTTGGTGATCGGTGCAGCCCGCTGTACCTGGCGCCTAACAACTTTGGTGCGAGTACGAGCGGCCGGGGCGCGTGGGCCGACGGCAATTTGCCGACGGCGAAAGAAAATCGCGTCGCACAAGGTAAGTTTTATTAGATAAATGTAATAAAATATAACAACAGTTATAACTTGAAAAATATCTAATTCTATATATATATATATATACAGAGTGTTTGATAGCTGATCATGCAGGCGAAAGTTGGAGATAGATTGGGTGTAGCCGAGAAGAAAAGTCATGTACCATAATGTCAAATTGCCAATAGTTATCGTGTTCGGAACAAGACCGAACATATGATAGCTCCGGAGAGCTGGCTGGAAATATGGGATCGCAAAGCGACGTCCGCCTACGTCCAGGCTCGCTCGAGTCCGCTCGACGACCGACCGGTCGTCCTGATCAAAGGCCTGGGCCTCGTAAGGACCACGGACCCTGCTGATCACGCAACGTCGCGCGCCGACGCACCGCGCTCAGGGACGGCGGCGAAGCGATCGCGAGAGAGAGAAAGAGAGGACACGCACGCAATGATGGATAGACGCCGAAGTAAAACGCAACGAACGCAGTAGTCGCAATAGAGTGTCGCGGAAGTAATGTAGTAAACGCAAGTGGAACAACGCAGGAGAACGACGCAACTATGTACAAGCGAAACAACGTCGCTTACGCAAGTCCCGCAGGACACACTTCCGTGACGTCAACGGTGCGCGTCACCCGAAGCACGCCAAGGACGTGCAACGAAACGACCTCCGTCGTTTCGGATGGCCTGCCCTTCCGGACGTAACGGCCAATAGCCAGTCACGGTCCCGAGGACGTGTGGAAATGGAGCTCGAGAGCTCCGGCTCGCAGGACGATCAAGTCGCTCCTGCGAGAAAGCCAAGTTCCCAACGGACACTTGGACGAAGGAGCGCGAACGCTCTAGGACTGCGACCGAGCCGCTCCAAAATCGCCAAGGCCCCCTACGGACACTTGGGCAACAAGGGAGCTCGAAGCTCCGAGGAGACGGTCGAGTCGCTCCTAAGATCACGGCAACGCCGTGAGTCCGAGATCACAACGAGATTCGAACCATTAGCCTCAACCCAGCAGGATGTATCGGCGCCACCTTCAACTCAGCAGAGTATATAGAGCAGTGGTTCGAATCTGAAACGAAAGACCGATCGCCCTAGGAAGCCTAGAAAGCGCGTCGGTAATCACCAGTAACACGATGCACTAACGCGTAGCACTACTTGCTACCCAAAACTGGCCAGGCAGAAGACAAGGCAAGACAGCGACCAGGCACCGCGCGCCTGGTTATATATCCGGGCGGTCGAATCTTGCCCGCGGGCAGCGGAATCGCAAGCCGCGCCGTGTAGCGGCCGCGGTTGGACCTAGTGGGGGTCCCGCGCGCTCGCCCGCGAGAACCCGCGTCCCCCGCCGCTAGCGAGAACGCCCCGGGAACCAGGCCGCCCGCCCCGCAGCGTTGACTCGCACCGACTTTCCGTACGGCATCACGTGCCGTACGGAACATATCGAGTTATTAATTAAAACATGTGAGCCAACGAGCGCGTAGAGAGCGGAGGGCGACTACAGTAAGCACGTAGACATTTGATACAGGCGGAGTCAGCGAGTGTCGATAGGCGAGCGCGCGCGGCGAGGGGCAACGTAAGCGACAAGTGGCGATCGCGCGCGAGGAGCGAGCGAGCTTTTTCTTTATAGCTTTTTCCTTATAGCTCGCTCACTCCTCGTCGTTCGCGCTCGCTCGCTCTTCGTCGCGCTCGCTCGCCTCTTGTCGCTTGCTCTCGCTCGCTCCTCGTCGTTCGCGCTCACTCGCTCCACGTCGCGTGCGCCCGCCTCTTATTCTTTACGTTGCCCCTCACCGCGCGCGCTCGCCTATCGATTGACTCCGCCTGTATCAAATGTCTACGTGCTTACTGTAGTCCCCCTCCGCTCTCTACGCGCTCGTTGGCTCACATGTTTTAATTAATAACTCGATAACTATTGGCAATTTGACATTATGGTACATGACTTTTCTTCTCGGCTACACCTAATTTATTTCCAACATTCGTCTGCATGATCAGCTATCAAACACCCTATATATGTTTACAATTTACTTGACACGTTATTAAAAATAACTTGATTAAATTAATAATTATAAAGATATATGTTTAATGATTATATAATTGTGTACTATTCTAGAAAGCATTTATATATCAAAGAAGAATTGCAATGATCATACAGGAGATGCCTATAAAACTATTTTAGAAGCAATGCATCGTGTTGGTAAAAAAATATTTTCACTTATTTATCAGGACTTCTATAACAACGGTAAAAAATATGAGCTAGCATATAAATCTCAGTTAAAAAGATACAAAAGGTTTTTATTTGAGAACAATTTAAAATTACATTAAAGGAGGAGAAACAAGACGAAGAAAAGAAATGGAAGAATCTTGAAGAAGCTAACGCAATGATTACAGAAGAGAACAAGTCTTTGTCAGATGAAAAACAAATTGAATTAAAAAAAAACCACAGAGAAGATGCATGGTTAACCTGTCATGATGGATGCTTAAATTAAAATCATATTTGACTGAACCTGAGTTAACCTACATTGGGTTGAATACACTTATTGGTACATTGGGTTGAATAAGCTTATTGGTCGAATGTGTACTACATAATATATGTTCCAAAAATACGCTAAGTTTATTCAAACCAACGTAGGTTAATCCAGGTTCAGTCAAATACACTATTAATTTATGCATCCATTTTGACAGCTTAACCGTGCAAGTTTTCATTTCTGTATTTCTTTTAATTCAATTTATTTTGCATTTGATATCAACAATATTTATCCTTTATATAAAGATCTCTGTACGCAATATAAGTTTGACATAATTTGTCATAAGAGCTTTACTTATAAACATACTTTATTAAAAAGATATGAATATAATAATGTATACCTTATTTTCTTATATAGCTTATTGGTCGGTAATGTAATATACAAGGTGTCTTATAACTAATCTGGCAGAGCTCGTGGAGACATAGAGCGGGTTAAGACAAATATAAAAGTCCCATACTGTTTTGTGAGATTCGCAATAATTATCGAGTTATTAATGAAATCTGAGGAATGAGTGCACGACGAGACGTTATGGGAGGGGCATCTAGCCGCTCAGGCTAAAGAGCACTGCTCAGTCGACGAAGGAACTGTTGCCGGCGCGCGGCGAGAGGAAGGACGACGCGCCAATGTTTATGTCCTTACCTCGCCGCTCCTACATCCCGCCACACCGCGTCTAAGCTCGCGCCGATATGGCCGCTGAATATTCGCGATTACAACTATGAGATTATTTTATAAGGTACCACGATAGCTCATATTGAATTGTAAAGTTCAAGATTCAAAAGTTCTTTGATCAAGGAAAACATCGAAAAGGAGAAAGCGATAGAGAACGATGAAGATCTACAGAGATTCTCATCGTTTTCTATCGCAATCTATCGTTTTGCTGCATCGGATCCGAAAGAAATGATATCGCGTAAAGATAGAGTACGATGAACACTTTTCATCGTACTCTATTGTACTCTATCGTTAGGAGAATATTTAATTGTTAGAGTATGATAGAATTCGCGTAGAGACTCATCGTGTGTTATCGTTTTATTCAAGTCTACACGGAAAATATGTTTGGTTGAATGAACCCATTTTCTAACAAAATGAGAGAGAGAAAGAGAGAGAGAGAGAGAGAGAGAGAGAGAACGATTAAGAAATTTTGATTGAAAAAGACACAATTTTTTTTAAGTTAACCATAAATCTTGATGAATTAGATTCAGTGTTAATATTTCTCTGTATCGTTCATATTTCATTTGCTGTATCATGGATCAAACATTTTTACCATATATCATGCATAAATTGTTGTCGTATATCGTAATTCCTGTCAGTGGTATATTAACGAGAGAAGGAACTGAAAGTTCTATATCGTACAATTGCGAAAAGAGGACCATCGTTGTCAATAGTGCACCAACGATACTCGGCATAAAATTGATTCCTAGGTATAATCGCGATACAACGCAAATCCGAGAGTGTTATTTTGACACGTTATTTTTATGCGTATGTAGGAGCGGTGAGGTAAGGACATAAACATTGGCGCGTCGTCCTTCCTCTCGCCACGCGCCGGCAACAGTTCCTTTGTCGACTGGGCAGTGCTCTTTAGCCTGAGCGGATAGATGCTCCTCCCATAACGTCTCGACGTGCACTCATTCCTCAGATTTCTGTCATTAATAACTCGATAATTATTGCGAATCTCACAAAACAGTATGGGACTTTTATATTTGTCTTAACCCGCTCTATGTCTCCACGAGCTCTGTCAAATTAGTTATAAGACACCCTGTGTTCCGTACGGCACGTGATGCCGTGCGGAAAGTCGGTGCGAATCGACGCTGCAGGGCGGTCGGCCTGGTTCCCCGGGGGGGGTTCTCGCGAGCGAGCGCGCGGGACTCCCGGTAGGTCCAACTTCGGCCGCTACACGGCGCGGCTCGCGATTCCGCTGCCCGCAGGCAAGATTCGGCCGCCCGGCTATATAACCGAGCGCGCCTTGCCTTGTCTTCTGCCTGGCTAGTTGGGTAGCAAGTTATGCTACGTATTCGTGCACCATTGTACTGGTGATTACCGACGCGCTTTCTAGGCTTCCTAGGGCGATCGGTCTTCCGTCTCAGATTCGAACCACTGCTCTATACACTCTGCTGAGTTGAAGGCGGCGCCGATACACCCTGCTAGGTTGAGGCTAATGGTTCGAATCTCGTCTTCTGATCTCGTGCTCACGGCGTTGCCGTGATTTAGGAGCGACTCGACCGTCTCCTCGGAGCTTCGAGCTTCCTTGTTTCCCAAGCGTCCGTAGGGGGCCTTGGCGATTTAGGAACGACTCGGCCGCCGTCCTAGAGCTTTCACGCTCTTTCTTCCAAGTGTCCGTTGGGAACTTGGCTTTCTCGCAGAAGCGACTCGGTCGTCCTGCGAGCCAGAGCTCTCAGAGCTCATTTCCCACGCGTCCTCGGGACCGTGGCTGGCTATTGGCCGTTAAGTCCGGAAGGGCAGGCCATCCGAAACGACGGAGGTCGTTTCGTTACACGTCCTTGACGTGCTCCGGGTGCCGCGCACCGTTGACGTCACGGACGTGTGTCCTGCGGGACCTTGCGTTAGCGAACGTTGTTCGCTTGTACATAGTTGCGTCGTTCTCCTGCGTTGTTCCACTTGCGTTTTACTGCGTTACTTTCGCGACATTCTATTGCGTCTACTGCGTTCGTTGCGTTTAACATCGGCGTCTCTGCATCATTGCGTGCGTGTCTTCTCTCTCTCTGTCGCTTCGCTGCCGTCCCTGAGCGCGGTGCGTCGGCGCGCGATGTTGCGTGTTCAGCAGGGTCTGCGGTTGCCTTACGGGGCCCCAGCCTTCAATCAGGACGACCGGTCGGTCGTCGAGCGGACTCGAGCAGCCTGGGCGCAGGCGGACGTCGCTCTGCGATCCCTTCTTATCAGCCAGCTCTCCGTAGCTATCGTATGTTCGGTCTTGTTCCGAACACCCTGTATATTATCTAATCTTGATTTATTTAATCCAATATAGGTTAATCTGGGTTCAGTCGAATATGCTATAAGAAAATAAAATATACAGTATTAAATTCATTTTTCTTTACATAAAGTATGCTTATAAGTAGAGCTTTTATGACAAATTATGTCAAACATATGATGCAAGCATTCAGGATATAGCGTTCTATTTCAAACATATGATGCATTCAGAGATTTTTATATAGAGGGTAAATATTACTGATATCAAATTCAAAAAAATTAAATTAAAAGGGCTACAAAAATTAAAATTTGCATGTTTAAGCTATCAAGATGGATGCATAAATTAATAGTATATTCGATTGAACTTGAGTTAACACATGTTGGTTTGAATAAACTTAGCTTATTGGTAAAAAATATACTATATGATATACGTTCAATGAATAAGCTAAGTTCGTTTAACCCAACGTGGGTTAATCCAGGTTCAGTCGAATACGCTATTAATTTATGCATTTATCTTGACGTCTTAACCATGCAAA
Organism: Harpegnathos saltator; assembly: GCF_003227715.2. Taxonomy (NCBI): domain Eukaryota; kingdom Metazoa; phylum Arthropoda; class Insecta; order Hymenoptera; family Formicidae; genus Harpegnathos; species Harpegnathos saltator. Next base: position 18,778 of record NW_020230590.1, on the reverse strand, counting down.
TTCATTCTTTTTTCAATTCATGATTATAGTGAATTTGATAATAGGTTGAATAAACTGAGCATATTTTTTGAACATGTATTATATAATAAATGTTCAACTAATAAGCTAAGGTTATTCAATCCAATGTGGGTTAACTCAAGTTCAGTCAAATACGCTATTACTTTATGCATTCATATTGACAGCTTAACTATACATCATCTATGTCGTTTTTTTAATTTAATTTGTTTTACATTCGGTATTAGTAATATTTATCTTTTATATAAAGAATACTAAACGCTATATATTATTTGATATAACTTCTCATAAAAACCTCACTTATGAATTTACTTTATGCAAACAAAAATGAATTTAATATTGTATACGTTGTTTTCTTATAGCATATTCGAGTGGACCCACGTTGGATTAAATTAATTAAGGTTATTGGTTAAACATGTACTATATAGTACATGTAAACTTAATTTATTTAACTCAATGTAAGTTAACCCTGCTCGAATCGAATACGCTATAAGAAAACAAGGTATATAGTATTAAATTCATTTTTTATTACATAAAGTATATTTATATGTAAAACTATTATGACCAGTTATGTTAAACATATAATGCAAGCATTCAGGATATAGCGTTCTACGTCAAACATATGATACATTCAGAGAGATATTTATATAGAGTATAAATATTATTGATACAAAATGCAAAACAAATTAAATTAAAAAAACCTAATAGATGGAAAGCTGCATGGTTATATATCCTTATAAGTAAGACTTTTATGATAAGTTATATCAAATATATAATGCAAGCATTCAGGATATAGTTTTATACGTCAAACATATGATGTGGTCAAAGATTTTTATATAGAGGATACTTACTGATGCGTCCGGAACTATTTAATATTTTTTGTAATATCTCTTTTTTGCTTCTGCGTCTCTAATATTTTTTTTATATTTTCCCAAAATATTTATAATTGATGTCGACTTTATTAATAATTTGTAAGATACGTTACCACCATTAAATTTATCAGATTTTAGCTTTCTACATTTTACCTTATCTAGATGTATGGCCTATTGTAAAAAATATATTATTATAAAATTTTAATAATAATTTAATGTATATTATTTTATTATATTAAAAATTAAGTCTATTTACATAATTGGACATTATTTGCCTATCTACTTTTTCAACATCCTCATCCTCATTCCACGCAACAACTTGGATTTTTCTCCCTGTTGCATTAGCTAGGTAAAATTTATAAAACCGGTATTATTGTTGGTTGCCGACATATCGAGAAGACTCAATACCATCGTCAAATCTAATAATTTCACTGTGAGAAAAATATTTTTTATATAATTTTTAATTTATATATTAAGTTATAAAAATTAGTATTCTTTTTTTATATTTTTATTTAAATATTATTTTAAAAATACTTACACTGTAGAATCATACAGTTTCATTTCATTAAAGACTGAATTATCACTTAATATCTCTTTCAGATCAATATTTTCTAATTCTGATTCCATTTCTTCAAAATTCTGCATCTTTTACTATATTAAAATAAATTTAATATATTTATATTATAATTATAATTAAATACGTATGCATAAGTTAGATCACAAAAGCTTTACTTATTTTATTAATATCCAAGAAATATAATTATAACCATATAATTTTTATTAGGCGCGCGAGTTTCTTGACATATATACACAACCTTGAAATAATGACAGATCTGACAGTTGCAAAAATATAAGAAATGAAAGTTAGTTTTAGATGAAAGTTTATTTTTGCCATAGAAACTCAAGTTGTTGATAAATAATAATAAATTAAAATCTGTGTTGTCAATAACTCGAAGACATCATAAAAGGTAAGTATAATAAAATCATAATTTATAATAATAATAATAATTATAATTATAATATAAATATATAAAATTTATTTTAACATAGAAAAAGATGCAGAATTTTGAAAAAATGGAATCAGAATTAGAAAATGTAGATCTGCAAGATATATTAAGTGATAATTCAGTCTTTGATGAGATGAAACTGTATGATCCTACAGTGTAAGTATTTAAAAAGAAATATTTATATAGAAATAAAAAAATAAAATAATAATTTTTATAATTTAATATATAAATTAAAAATTATATAAAAAATATTTTTCCCACAGTGAAATTATTGGGTTTGTCGATGGCATCGAGGCTTCTCAATACGTCGGTAACGAACAACAATACCGATTTTATAAATTTTATCTGGCTAATGCAACAGGAAAGAGTCCAAATTGTTGCATGGAATAAGGATGTGGAAAAAGTAGAAAGCCAAATAATGTCCAATCATGTACGTAATCTTATTTTTTAATATAAATAATATACATTAAATTATTATTAAAATTTTATAATAATATAATTTTACATAGGTCGTAAATCTAGATGGGGTACAATGTAGAAAGCCAAAATCGGATAAATTTAATGGTGGTAACGTACCTTACGAATTATTAATAAAATCGACATCAATTATAAATATTTTGGGAAAATACAAAGAAAAAAATATTAGAAACGCAGAAGCAAAAGAGGTGAAGTTGCAAGAAGTATCAAAGTAAGTATTCTCTATATAAAAATCTTTGACTACATCATATATTTGACTTAGAACATTATATCCTGAACTTACTTACATTATATGTTTGACATAACTTATCATAAAAGTCTTATTTATAAGGATACATAACCATGCAGCTTTCCATCTCTTAGGTTTTTTAATTTAATTTGTTTTGCATTTGGTATCAATAATATTTATATTCTATATAAAAATTTCTGAACGAATCATAAATTTAACGTAGAACGCTATATTCTGAATGCTTGCATTATATGTTTGACATAACTTGTTACAAAAATTTTACTCACAAATATACTTTATGTAATCAAAAATGAATTTAATACTGTACACCTTGTTTTCTTATAGATTATTGAACTGGATACAGGTTAACTCACATTGAATTAAATAAATTAAGATTAGATGTAATATATAGGGTGTCCCATTTTAATCCGGCCGGCTGAATAAAATTCGAGGATGATATTTTCCAGAAAAAAATGTCAGACAAATGTTGCTCAGTTCTAAGAGGGACATTCGATGCCATCAATAATTTTGACCTCGGGTGAAGGGTTCAAGGTCATTCAAGGTCAACTTTCTTTTCTTAAATGGGAACCCCTATTTTTCACATCGGCAATCGATTCTACGTAAAAAAAATGAAACTTTTGTCTGAAGCATTTTTTTCATAACGCAAACTAATTTCACTTATTCAGCCTCCAAAATTGAAATTTTCAAACATTCTGAATTTTTCACTTGAGAATGGTGGGGCTTGGGGGGAAATTACAGAAGACAAAAAGTTCTTGGAATACTGCAAGGAATTCACTCGAATTTTCGCATAGTTGATCGTGCACTTTTTTCGAGGTACCTCCCGACATGTAGAACATTGGCGGAAAAAAGTGCATGATCAACTATGCGAAAATTCGTGTGAATTCCTTGCAGCGTTCCAAGAACTTTTTGTCTTTTGCAATTTCCCCCCAAACCCCACTATTCTCGAGTAAAAAATTCAGAAAGTTTGAAAATTTCAATTTTGGAGGCTGAATAAGTGAAATTAGTTTGCGTTATAAGAAAAATGCTTCAGACAAAAGTTTCATTTTTTTTACGTAGAATCGATTGCCGATGTGAAAAATAGGGGTTCCCATTTAAGAAAAGAAAGTTGACCTTGAATGACCTTGAACCCTTCACCTGAGGTCAAAATTGTTGATGGCATCGAATGTCCCCCTTAAAACTGAGCAACATTTGTCTGGCATTTTTTTCTGGAAAATATCATCCTCGAATTTTATTCAACAGGCCGGATTAAAATGGGACACCCTGTATATTACATGTTCGACCAATAAGCTTGATTTATTTAACATAACGTAAGATAACCCAGGTCCAGTCGAATATGCTATAAGAAAATAAGGTATTATTAAATTCATTTTTTTTACATAAAGTATGCTTATAAGTAAGGCTCTTATGACAAATTATATCAAACCTATATTGCGTACAGAGATCTTCATATAAAGGATAAATATTATTGATATCAAGTGCAAAACAAATTGAATTAAAAGAACCACGGAGATGAGGCATGGTTAAGCTGTCAAGATGAATGCATATATTAATCGCGTATTCGACTGAACCTGAATTAACCTACGTTGGATTGAATAACATTAGCTTATTGGTCGAACATATACTATATAATACATGTTCAAAAATACGCTAAATTTATTCAACCCATTATCAAATTCACTATCATCATGAACTGAAAAAAAAATGAATTTAATAATGTATACCTTATTTTCTTATAGCTTATTCGACTGGACTCGGATTAACCCACGTTATGTTAAATAAATTAAGTTTGTTGGTCGAACATGTAATATCCCAGTAAACATACATGCCTAAAAGATGTCTAAAAGATTTCTTTAAGATATCTTTTAGACTTTTATGTCTAAAAGACGTCTTAAAGAAATCTTTTAGACGTCTTTTAGACATGTATGTTTACTGCGATATATTACATCTAATTTTAATTTATTTAATCCAATGTAGGTTAATCCGGATCCAGTCGAATGTGCTATAAGAAAACAAAATATTAAGTATTAAATTCATTTTTGTTAACATAACGTATGCTTATAAGTAGAACTTTTATGACAAATTATGTCAAACATATGATGCAAGATATAGCGTTCTACTTTAAACATATGATGCGTTCAGAGATTTTTATATAGAGGATAAATACATGGTGGTTCGAAATCACGCTCCGTATACCCCGAATGGCGCACAGTTCGCACGACGCGAACCGTGCGCGCGTCGGTGACGAGGACGAATGAAGAGAGACGGCGGTGTTTCGATCCTCCGATTGATTCTGGCGGTGATTTGCTTCACCGCGTTGTACTGTATCGCGCGATGGTTATACTTCGAGATGTTTCATCGTCCGCGCATCGACGCGATCGAGCGAGATCTCGCGGATTGGTACGAGGAGGACGAGGGCGTTGACCACGCAACGGACGAGACCGATCGGCGCGATCGATCCGCCCGATTGGATCGAGCTCGACGATTGCGGTGTCTCATGGGCGTCGGTATCTAATCGTTGCCGCGAGTACGCTTCGTCGGCGCCAAACTGCGTCGGCGATGACGTTCCGTCGACGCGAATGACCGCGACGGCGAGGACGGCGACGGTTCGACCGAGATAGACCAATTTTTGCGACGTACCGAGTGTCTGACGCACGGCTCGTTCGTCGCGTCGAGGAACGAATACGTGGACTGCAGAACGTACTGCGACGTGACCGACGGTGTGGAGTACCGTTACTACGATCGACTGGGCGTATTTCTAAACGGACGACGCGGTCGTGTGGGCGGTTACTGCGTGCCGACCGACGCTGCCACCTGCAACGAGAACACGAGTCTGATGGTTTACGGCTCCGACGGATGGCTGTTTGTCTCAAACGCGAGCGTTCGCTGGCGAGGGCGGTAATCGAATCGTCGTTTGCAACGGTCAGTTGCTCGATCGAGCCACCGGCATAATCTGGCACGGTCACATCGATTCTACGCTCGCGTTCGACTCGACTGACGAGCTGTTGCCTGACAATCCGAACGGTGACGGTGGCGGAGGGTTTCGATTCATGTGTCCTCCGTCTTTACGGGACGAACACGATAATGAGTAGGTGACCGCGCTTTTCGATCGTTTGTTCCTACTGCGCAACACGTGCGCTTCTCTCATTCCGCACGCGGATGAGTCGATCACACCGAATTTCGAAGAGAATAAATGCGAGTGTGGCGATATGGCTCGTTACGACGAAAGATTGCGCACATGCGTACCGAACGATCGCACTGCGCGCGAGGATACTTTCGATCGTCGTACGTTGCACAGCGCGCTGGGGAACGGAACGGCGTGTCTGGAGCTGTGGATGACGATTTTACAGGCTCGATAATTGACGGGCGTTCCACGAATGTGTGGCGTGGAGCACAGAGGTACCGATCTCGGAGATGCGGGAATCGGATACGTTCAATCGTACGGCGCGATGTTCGATCGAGCGGTACCCTCACCTACGGCTATGCTTCTATCATCGCTCTCGTTATCGCAGATAACGCGCTAGTCGCCTCTCGAGTCGACGCTCGAGCGCGACGATGAATCAGTGTCAACGAGGAAACCTCAGCGGCGACACGTTTTCGCGCCGATAGTCTACGAATTTGATCACAAAAAAACTATGACGACTTCGCACGTTCTGCCTGATATTGTATTGTGCGTGCAACAGTCCCTCATGGAACTTAACATTTGGACGAAGGTGTTATTGGACGGTCCTCCGGTATCGAGCATCATGCCTCCTCGACACGCCGATTACGCGCTGTTTGAGCGGCGCGTGTCCACGTTCGACAACATCCTCGTACATCACACTGACTGGATGACTATTGAACACACTCGACTCATAGCTCGAGCCGGTTTCTTCTACAGCGGACACGGTGACAGGACCCTGTGTTACCATTGCGGCGTATCGTTGTCCAACTGGTCTCGTTCGGACAAGCCCGCTTTCACGCATGCCTTCTGGTCGTCACGTTGTGCCGTTGTATACGATATGGCACTTGAGCGAGCCGCTATCGGTGACAGAGGTGAGATCGAACGATTCGATCGTCAGGAACAACGACCGACCGCGGTCGAAGATTCGAACGTGCGAGCGCGATCTCACGACGATCATATTGCGCATTGAATGTAGAGCAATAAAATGTTTTTCTCGACAACGAATGTTTTTTTTCTTTCGAACATAGTTTACACGATCCCATTTTCGCTTCAATCGAAAACGATACGCGTGTTACCCCGTGCGCCCGATCGTTTCCGCTCGACAACTTCGGTTGCGTCTCGTGCCGTGTGTGGTACGAGTAGCGTATTCGCAGAGTCTTTTTACGAAATTCGTTCGTATATTGGGTCTGGAAAAAAAGTTCGTGCGTTTTCGCGCTCGATCGTTTCCGCTCGACAACTTTGGTTGCCTCTCGTGGCGCTCGTGGTACGATACGCGCACGATAATTTGTATATTGGGTCCGGAAAAAAAGTTCGTGCGTTTTCGCGCCCGATCGTTTCCGCTCGACAACTTCGGTTGCGTCTCGTGCCGCGCGTGATACGAATAGCGTATTCGCAGAGTTCTTTTGCGAAATTCGTTCGTATATTGGGTCTGGGAAAAAAGTTTGTGTCGTTTTTTAATCCTTGTTATCCATTAGGCAATAAACGCGTCCGATCGTTTCCACTCGACGATACAGAGTGAATTTTTAAATGCATTAGTTACTATATATCAGATAATTACAAAAAATTCTCTAAGGTTAAAGCATGTCACAATATTTCACACGAAAAGTTTGTCCAAACCACAAATGTCATGACTGAGAAATAATAATAATAATGCAAGTAATGGATTGGATATATCTGACGATCCTTTGAATGATACAGATTCAGCTTTGATATGTTAGTATATTTTATATTAGGTGCGTAACTAAGTTCTCGCTGTTTTTTTTATGAAAATGCAACTTTATTGTGAAAAAATGGTTACAAATGAATCATTCAAAATATTGCCCATCGCTAGCGACAACTTTTCCCCGTCTTTCTGGCAGAGCTCGAATACCGTCACGGTAGAAGTGTTCGTCTTTTGAGGCTATCCACGAATCAAGCCATTTTGAGATGTCTTCATATGAGCGGAACTGCTGATTAGCCAGACCATCGAACGTGCCATCGAACGGAACAAGTAATAATCGGACATCGCAATATCTGGGGAATATGGCGGGTGAGGTAGGACTTCCCATTTGAGCGTTTCTAAGTAGGTTTTAACGGGTTTGGCAACGTGAGGCCGAGCGTTGTCATGCTGTAGAATCACTTTCTCGTGCCTCTGCTCTTATTGTGGCCGCTTTTCGCGCAGTGCTCGGCTCAATCGCATCAATTGAGTTCGATACCGTTCCCCAGTGATGGTTTCGTTCGGTTTCAACAGCTCATAATACATAACACCGCCCTGGTCCCACCAAATACACAGCAAAACCTTCGCAGCGTGAATATTCGGCCGAGCCGACGACGTAGAAGCATGACCGGGCAGTCCCCATGATTTTGTTCTCTTTGGGTTGCTGTAATGAATCCATTTTTCATCACCCGTAACGATACGATGAAGAAAACCCTTCCTTTTTTGCCGCTGGAGCAGTTGTTCACAGGCGAAAAAACGACGCTCAACGTCTCTTGGCTTCAAATCATAAGGAACCCAAGTTCCTTGTTTTTAAATCATTCCCAACGCATGCAATCGCTTGGAAATGGCTTGGCGGGTAACTCCTAATGCTGAAGCAAGCTCTTTTTGCGTTTGGCACGGATCCTCATTGAGCAAAGCCTCTAATTCAGCGTCTTCGAAGGTTTTTGACCTTCCTTCACGCGAACGGTCGTCAACATCGAAATCACCGTCTTTGAAGCGACGGAACCAATCACGGCATGTTGTTTCACTTAGAGCAGCATCTCCGTAAACTTTTTGGGGTTCTCGATGCGCCTCAGCCGCCGTTTTCTTCGAATGAAAGAAGAAAAGCAACACTTCCCGCAAATGACGATTATTTGGCACAAAATAAGACATTTTCACACAACCAAAAGTATATGACGCAAAAACAAAATCACTAATGTGTCAAAGCGGTTTGATTACCATATGTCTAAGCTTGGTTCATGACGTTTTGGTTATGTCACAATCGACCAGCACTTACTACTGGAACCATCTCTTGAAAAACAGCGGGAACTTAGTTGCGCACCTAATAATATAATAAATGAAAGTTGTAATAACAGGTGTAGTAAAAAGAAATCCATTACTTTTCCAATAGATGGATTTAGTTATCTGTATCTGGCGTTGTATAAGTCCGATCGGGTTCCACTAGATGGCGTTAGAACGATGAGATTTCGTACTAAAAAAAACTTTTTCTGACAGTTTTGTGATTAGCTGACTCAGTTTTTTCTTCGAGCGCGCGTCAAAGATGGACACTAGCAAAGAGAAAATACGCTATATTTTACAGTTTTTTCTTCGATAAAGGCGAAAACGCAAGCCAAGTGGCTGAAAATGTGAATAGTGTTTATAGTCCCGATACTGTAACAGCCAATCACGCGCAATTTTGGTTTCGTCGAATCCGTTCCGATAATTTCGATATCAAAGATGCACCACGCACTGGAAGACCAATTGTCGAAAATATTGATAAAATCATGGACATTGTCGAGTCCGACCGTCATGTAAGCACTGTTTCGATTGCCCAAGAGCTAAAGATTGCACAAAAAACCGTTTGGAACCATTTGAATAAGGCTGGATACAAAACGAAGCTCGATGTATGGGTGCCACACGAGTTAACGCAAAAAAACCTCATGGACCGAATTTCCATCTGCGAATCGCTGCTGAATCGCAACAAAATCGACCCATTTCTGAAGCGGTTGGTCACTGGTGATGAAAAGTGGATCACTTACGACAACGTCAAGCGAAAACGGTCGTGGTCGAATCGCCGTGAGCCAGCGGAAATGGTGGCCAAGCCAGGATTGACGGCCAGGAAGGTTTTGCTGTGTGCTTGGTGGGATTGGCAGGGAATTATCTACTATGAGCTGCTCCCCTACGGCAAAACTCTTAACTCGGAACTGTACTGTCAACAATTGGACTTCGTTGGCGAAGCGTGAATGCTAATGGAATCTAATGTTACGTAGCAAAACGCAATTTCGTCGTTTGCGCCCGATCGCATCATGCGTAGCGTTCATTTCATGTCTTATCGATAGCATAATCGTTCGTATATTTAGGCCACATGAATAACGAAAGTCCTGCTGTTTCGATGACCCTGGTAACAGATCTATAAAAATGAGAATCAAGGCTCCGCGCCTTCAGAGTATCATAGATCATCAAACTAGTTTATTCCTTCAAGCGGCAAATAAACGATGAAGGTTCAAGTGAGTACAAATAAATTGGTAAAAGAATGACTATTTTATAACAAAATATCACTTTGATTTTTTGTTCGTAGCATTTCATGAACGAGGAAAACGATATGTCTTCCACGTTTGGTTTTTCAGCACCGGACGATTCGGTGCTTGTTGCACACCCTGTAATAAATTCGATCGACGACAGCGGATTACGTAATCTGTTCGGAAATTTCAAATGCGATAAGACCAACAGTGAGCACGAAAAGAGCCGTCACGTAAACGACACCGATCGCACTGATCGCGAAGAGGAGAGTGATCAATTCGACGCGAATGGCTACGTAAAGTGCAAAGAGGACGGTGAAGATGTTCAAATTATAGAAGAAATACTCGCATTTTCGGTGAGTACATTCGTTCAATTATATTAGGTGTAGTAGAAAGAATAGTAAAGAATAGTAAAAAGAAATCCATTATTTTTGCATGAAATTGAAGGCTCTAATTACCATAGTTAGAATGATCCGATTTAGGTCAAATATGCGCTGTTTTGTTCGAAAACTTGTTGCCATTTTGAAGGTAATTTCATTATGCCTCTCTCTCATAGAAGCCCTCGTCCCTATTGGCAAAAAATTGAGACAGTCGATTTTCACAAGCCTCTCTTGAAGCGAATTTTTCACCAGAAAAATTGTTCGCCATGGACAGGAACAGATGGTAATCACTTGGTGTCAGGTCCGGACTATAAAGTGGATGCATAAGAACCTCCCAACCAAGCTCCCGGAGCTTCTGGTGAGTCACTATCGATGTGTGCGGCCTGGCGTTGTCCTGATGGAACACAATTCCTCTCCTATTGGCCAAAGTTGGCCGCTTCTGGGCGATTGCTTCCTTCAGACGGTTCAATTGTTGACAGTACAGTTTCGAGTTAAGAGTTTTGCCGTAGGGGAGCAGCTCATAGTAGATAATTCCCTGCCAATCCCACCAAACACACAGCAAAACCTTCCTGGCCGTCAATCCTGGCTTGGCCACCGTTTCCACCGGTTCACCGCGATTCGACCACGACCGTTTTCGCTTGACGTTGTCGTAAGTGATCCACTTTTCAGCACCAGTGACCAACCGCTTCAGAAATGGGTCGGTTTTGTTGCGATTCAGCAGCGATTCGCAGATGGAAATTCGGTCCATGAGGTTTTTTTGCGTTAACTCGTGTGGCACCCATACATTGAGCTTCGTTTTGTATCCAGCCTTATTCAAATGGTTTCAAACGGTTTTTTTGTGCAATCTTTAGCTCTTGGGCAATCGAAACAGTGCTTACATGACGGTCGGACTCGACAATGTCCATGATTTTATCGATATTTTCGACAATTGGCCTTCCAGTGCGTAGTGCATCTTTGACATCGAAATTATCGGAACGGAATCAACGAAACCAAAATTGCGCGTGGTTGGCTGTTACAGTATCAGGACCATAAACACTATTCACATTTTCAGCCGCCTGGCTTGCGTTTTCGCCTTTATCGAAGAAAAAACTGTAAAATATAGCGTATTTTCTCTTTGCTAGTGTCCATCTTTGACGTGCGCTCAAACAAAAAACTGAGTCAACTAATCACAAAACTGTCAGAAAAAGTTTTTTTAATACGAAATCTCATCTTTCTAACGCCATCTAGTGGAACCCGATCGGACTTATACAACGCCAGGTACAGATAACTAAAGCTATCTATTGGAAAAAATACTGGATTTCTTTTTACTACACCTGATATTACAATTCTTAAATACACTATGTTTTTTGTATTCGAATCAGCGATGTTAATATCATTTTTTTGTTACAGTCGCGACCAGAAATTATTCGACCTTCGCTGAGTACGACTTCCGATAATATCACAATCAACAACGATCTACTACCAGTATTGAAAAGAAAACGACGCTTGAACGTGCAGTTACCAAGCAACGGTGTAGTAAGCGCTTTCAACAGTGTAACCATTTATGCGGACGAGCGCAAACGTTCGCGAGTAGCTATATCTCAAGATCGCAATGGATGGACAATCAAGTTATCGTATAAATAAAAAATAACGAGTGGCTTTCAAAACGTATGGAGACTGCTTTTCTTATGTCACATTTATTTGAACCGCGAAGTGCACGCCAAACGATCATCGATCACAGCGATCGCGAAGAGGACAATGAGCAATCCGACGCGAATGAACACATCAAGTGCGAAGAGGACGGCGAAGATGTTTAAATTATAGAAGAAATATTCGCATCTTCGGTGAGCACATTCTATTATTATTAATGAGCGCACTATCATTGGGACTCTCCGGTCACAGGTCCACACCTTGCTTACATGTAATAGCTGAGCGTTTGGCACGCGTTCAGTTATGCATGGCGCAGTCGAGCGGAAACGATCGGGTGCAAAAAGCACGAACTATTTTTCCAGCCTAATATTCGAACGAATTCCGCAAAAAACTCTGCGAATACGCTACTCGTATCACGCGCGACACGAGGCGCAACCGACGTTGTGCAGAAACGATCGGGCGCGAAAACGCACGAACTTTTTTTCCAGACCCATTATAAGAACGAATTCCGCAAAAAAAACTCTGCGAATACGCTACTCGTATCACACGCGGCACGAGACGCAACCGAAGTTATCGAATGGAAACGACCGAGCGCAAAAACGCACGAACCTTTTTCTAGACCCAATATACGAACGAATTCCGCAAAAATCTCTGCGAATACGCTACTCGTATCACGCGCGGCACGAGACGCAACCGAAGTTGTCGAGCGGAATCGCCCGGGCGCAAAAAACGCACGAACTTTTTTTCCAGACCCAATATATGATACGAACGAATTCTGCCAAAATCTCTGCGAATACGCTACTCGTATCACGCGCGGCACGAGACGCAACCGAAGTTGTCGAGCGGAATCGCCCGTGCGCAAAAAACGCACGAACTTTTTTCCAGACCCAATATATGATACGAACGAATTCTGCCAAAATGTCTGCGAATACGCTACTCGTATCACGCGCGGCACGAGACGCAACCGAAGTTGTCGAGCGGAAACGATCGGGCGCGAAAACGCACGAACTTTTTTCCAAACCCAATATACGAGTTATCATGCGCGTTTCGTATCACGCACGGCACGAGACGCAACTGAAGTTGTCGAACGGAAACGAACGGGCGCAAATACGCACGAACTTCTTTCCATATCCAATATACGAACGAATTCCGCAAAAAAACTGCGAATACGCTACTGGTATCACCCGCGGTATGAGACGCAACCGAAGTTGTCGAGCAGAAACGATCAGGCGCGTTTGTTACGCCCGATTGGTTATTTAGAGATACGCGTGGCGCGGTCGAGAGGAAAAGATCGGACGCGTTTGGTGCGTAATGGATAACAGGGATTAAAAACGTCACGAACTTTTTTCCCAGACCCATATTTGTATTTATTATTGGTCGACGATAAAATTTACATCGTTGGTGCATCGCGCTACGCGAATTTTTCACGCAACCTGTAGACGGTAACAATGATCATTTTTCGCTTCGTTTTTTCCCTAGCATCTTTCTATTATCAAAAAGAAACGCTCACGCGCGCTTCGTGTCATACTCGTAGTGTTCTATGTACTACGACAAAACTCTGCTAGTACCTCGACAAAGATCGCTCCCGTATCGTAAATCAACAACACGAATACGCTACTCGTACCACGCACGACACGAAACGCAACGCTAGCGTCGTGCGATCGCATGTCAACCAAGCGGGCGATATCGAACATTCTTGCTTGTGCGCTCGATTCGTTATTTGGAGTTTCAAGTAACGACCGTTATTGCGTAACACTGCCTCGAAGTCGGTCCGGATGATAGTATACCATATTAGTCGAATCGATATCCAATTGAAACTTTCCGCATCGAGAGTATCGCTCGATATCACCGATACGCGGCACGGTACACCATAGTGTTCCCGCGCACGGATTGACTTCGATCGGATGACGTAGGACGCGGAGAGCGAGTTCGTCGCGTGCCCTCGAAACAATCGAATGAAAGTTAACGCGCAAAAAATAAAACATCTTGTTATCTCAGTTAACAGAGGAAAGTCATACGCGACAGCGGGTTTGTACACCAGTGTCAGTTTTTTTTTTCCGACGATCGCATCGAGGATCAGCGTTTATCACGTAGTCGTCGTTCACCGCGTTATCGTACGCATCGTCGTATTCGTCACGATCTGATTCATCGGTATCGGACACGCGATCGGGGTTTCGCTGCGAAGAACGGTGCTGATGTTGCGCGGGCGATCGTTGTCGAGACGAGCGCGAGGAGGTGGTCGATAACGATCTTCGATGTTGTTCGTTGGTAGTGGAAATCTTCTTGCGAGCTGCACCGATCCCGGTTTTAACACGCGAGAATCTCGCGTCGTTTACTGATTCGTTCGTCGGTGCGACGGACGAAGACACTACTGTAGCACTTGGTCTTTTTCTCGTCGATGACGTTCCGTTACGCTCGTCGACGTGTTCCATGCTTCTCTTCGCGATCGCCGATGGCGTTTCCGTGAATTCTTTCGACTCGTAGAGTCGCGACGATTGCGTCTGATGCAGCTTCGGACAGAGTTTTCCGATGCTGTTGATACGCAAAAATTGAGTCATGCACATGTAGCACGCGTGACCCAGCGACGCATCCACTCTTCGATTGCGTATCACGTTCGTGAAGTCGGTTACGCTCAGGTTGCGAAGAGAGCACGTCGCGTCGTCGACATACGAGTACCAATAGTCCACGAATCGCAGCATCAATTTGTCGGTCACTTCGGTCACGTTGCGAAATGCGTCGAACACGTTCAGAGTCGTTAACAAACGGCGTTTCGCACATTCCGGATTGATATCAGCGCCCTGACATATCATATGAAATTGATCGTGCACATTGCGCCTAACGAGCGTCTGTCCCGAGTACAAATTGGCTTGGTCGGCGGTCAGAGCACGGCGTAACTGTTCGGACGATTGCGATTGAAATTCGAGCGGTAGCACGTTGTACGCGTTCATCAGTTTGACGAAACTGTGAAAGGACGTTTGTGAACGTGAGAGCATTGCGCCATTTGTCGTTACGAGCACTTGTTTCGCTACGAACGAATTGGTCCCGTTGTCGTAGTCGTCGATCGCGGTGATATTGATCGCTGCGTTGTTGGACCGTGGTGGTCTTCGTTGCGATGATGTTTGCTGGACACTGTCTTGATGTTGATACGTCGCGGTCGACGGTGTTGCGGTCGCGTTGGTATCGGCGAACACGGTACCGTGGCGCAACATATTCAGCGTGTCCACAGCGTTTTGCACGTCGTAACCCTCGCGAATCAATTGAGCGGTAAGCGCGTCCTCGGTCCGATGTTGGATATTGCCCTCGATGTCGATCGAATCACTGGCGAACAACGACGGCATATCGCGACCGCTGTCTCGCGGTTGCTGTCGCAACGCCATTGACGCGTCGGTCGATGGTGAGAAGTCCATCGTTGCGACTGACGATCGCGATGACTGATTTGTAGCACTCGACCGATGCTTTATATACCGATTCGCGAATCTTCCTCCCTTTTCTCGGTACTATGAAATCGCGGGGCTCTGGTCATTTCGGAGAGACAGCGTCGAATCGCGACGGATCGTTCCTTCGTTAAAGCGGTTCGTGTCGCGTTTCGACGATGTCTCAGCGTCGTCGGGGAGCGCGTCAACGCGGCGAGAATACTAGATGAAACACCTGCGTCTTGTCGTCGAACGCGTTCGGATAGTCCGTTTTGATGCGTTCCTTGATCTTGACGACCATATCGCGGAAATTTTTTCGCGACACGATGTGTCCGGTTTCCTCGACGAATTCACGCAGAAACCGATACAGATCGCTATCGCGCATCGTGACGGTGGAGTCCGCGCGAATACGGTACCGTTGCAGCAGGGACTCGAACGGATCGATCATCACGTGCAGATTTCGAGCATCTCGTACCATGGCGTCCGGCAGTTCGTCGATCAGCACCGGATCTTCCAATTTTTCGCCGGCTGTTTCACGAAAGATATGCACCGATCGTCGGCGCATTTTGGCATCGCGTTTCATTGCCGTTTCGTCGATGCGATCGCGCGACAACGTCGGATCGTTGGAACCGGGCATTAGCAGACAACTGGGCAGAACACTGTCGATTTGCGCCGTCGGTGCGTTCGATGCGTTCGCACTGTCGAATCCGTCCTCGTCCGACGCGGATTCTTCCTCGGATGATGTCGAAGACGGCGCTGATGATTCGCTCGTGTCGTCGCGATAGCGAGCATTGGTCGTTCGACGTTTGTTCGCTTTGGCGTACATTACACCGATACGGTCGCTCAGATGAAACGCCAGCATGCGACGAAACAGGGCCAAACCGTTCATCATTAATTTGAGACGCACCCTGGATTCATCGTTCAATTCGGTTCATTCGCCGTGACATCTCACTTCGGCCTAGCGCGCGCCTATAGCGTCGTACAGCGCGTATGTGGCATTGTTGTGCGTGCACGTATCGATACCGTAGTGCTCCATAGCGAGGAACAGTCCGGTGCGAAATTCCGGGAAGTTGACCCCTTTGGCGAAACAGCGAGTGGCGAACTAATACGACACGCTCGGTGTGGCGTTCGTTTTGACGAAATCTATCGCGGTGTCGTGTTGACGACTGTGCAGAGCTTTGAAACGATGAACCATTCGCAGACAGAATTTCAGTCGAGTGATCACACCGGCGTCGCTGCGCAGCGATATCGCGTCGTTCACGGTCAGAACAATTTTGGCTAGATTGCGCAGATACTGCGTCTGTTGCTGATGAAAGTAGTGGCTCTTCATCATGGTTGTGGATATTAGGTTCTTGAACAGTTCCGTGTTCATTCGTTCGGGCTCGTCGGCTTGACAAACGTGCGAGCGCATCATGCTCATCAGAACGGTATTCACCTCGTCCTTTATCCCCTGGGGCAGCGTAGCGTTGCTCAGAATGCCGCTGAGCACACTGGAGAATATCAGCCTCAGCACCTCGGACACGAATTCGCTTTTGCCGCTGTCGCTGGTCCCTTGCAGCAGTATCACAGTTTTCAAAAACTGGCCTGGAAATCGAATCGCCGTAACGTATCGCAGAAAGAACAACAACACGTTGGTGTCGCCTCGAGCGAATATGTGCAGAGTCACGATAGCAACGCTCATACTGCACGCTATGTCATTCGGTACGTAGCGATCCTCTGGTGCGGACGTCACGTAGGCCGCTAAACTGTTCGCCAGCGAATTGGTATTGTACGAGTGTACGTTTCGCTCGGGATACATACGACACAGAGAATCGTAACACTCGTCGAACAGATCACATCTAGGATCGGTCAGTTGAGCGAATGCGTTGACACGATGATTCGCTCTGTCCGTTAGACCGTACCAAACGTCGTTTCGCTCAATCGCTGTTTCATCGTTATCGAGGCGAATGAACGCGACGCGTCGTTCTCTCTCTTACACCAAGAGAAACAAATACGCGGCCGCGATATTCACTATCGCGTTGTCGCTGTCGCTGTTGTTTTCGCGCGACGACAATATCCATAGTACGAGTTTCAGATCGTCGGCGTGATCTCGCGCAAACTCGTACAATCGCCACGACGCACAGAAATTGTGAGTAGCGTCCAAACTTCCGACGCGATCGTCGTCGAGTCATCGTCTTCGCTGTTGAGCGCCGTGCATCGATCGACGATTCTTCGTTGTTGCGTTCGTGTCGTCGAACGACGGTGGAATGACGAAGAACTCAATGGACAATGGCACGAGGTCCCGTAGATTCGTGTCTCTCGTGGAATCCGAATCGATCATAGTCTCGCATTCGTCATCGCGAACATTATCGTTGATATCGAGCGTCAATTTTCGACGATATTTTCGCAATTCGTTCAACAGCACTTCCTGATCAGTGAGACGACGATCGACGGTGGTCGCGGTTGTCGCTATGGAATCGCAACACCCGTCTGTTTCGCGATTCCCTCGATCCGTGAAGGAGAACGAGCGTCGCGATTCGTCGAGAACGAAGTCGCGCGCGGAGTCGACGGTGTCGCACTGCTGACGACGCAAGAAGCCGCGACTCGCCGCGAACGAATCCCGAGCCAAACGTTCGACCGAGTTCGTCGGTGCACCGTCGCTCCGTTCGTTCTCTTTTCCCGAAAGCACGGATCTGCAGCCCAACTGGACGTAGAGCATGTGCATCATTTGCGCAGTCGCGCCATTAACGTTATGTGACGGTGATACCAGCAATACGAGCATAATTCGTAGCACGCTGTCGGAACCGCGCAGCAAATGACCGAAAGCGTGAGTCAGATTCAACATCGTGATCGCGAACATTCGCGCGAAACGATGCGAGTTTAGCAAAACGTTTCGCGCGTCGTTCGGGCTCAGTGTCCGTGGTAACAGATTCGTCAGATCGGCCACTTCGCATACGAACGGACGATCGAACTGACACAACACCGACGACGAGTGAACAGTTGTTTCATCGTTATCGTTGTCGTTCGAGCGGTCGTCCGTGACCGTAACGAGAGTCGCGTCTATGTTTTTCCGACGTGTCTCTGTGGTTTCGATGCCGTCCGAGATCGATCGCGACAGAGAGGAAGACGCTGATTGCGTCATGTACGTTTCGCTCGATGCTCGCTCCGCTACCACGTACGAGTGCAAATAATGATTCATTGTGTCTCGTGAACACACCAGCGCGAAGTAATCGTTCGCGTGTTCAATGGCATGGTGCACGAATCGATTCAATTGTCGATCGAGCACTTCGTTGAAGCGATACCTCTGTGGCGGATTGCAGTCCTCGTAGTTTATCGTGAGCGTGCGCGAAACGGCTGGTGTGCTCAGTTCGAATCTGTTGAGATACAGGTTCAATACGATAT